>NW_022598841.1:0-3658 GCF_009176505.1 Sitodiplosis mosellana | reverse complement strand
TTTTTTTCATGTATACCTTTATCAAGAATAATGACGCTATATTAGTTTTTTTTAAGAACTTTCTGCCTATTTTCTGGAAAATAAAAAATATTAGTTACTTTATTAGACTGAAACACTTATACGAGCCTTCAGACATGTGTAACGAGCCAGTCTTTGTTACATTGAAAAAATCGAGATCATTTGATGACAGGTTTTTTCTTTGTAAACCAATCCAGAACTGAACACCACAAAGAATGATAACACTTCTATTCTTTTTCTACAAATTTGAATCAATTTCGAGTGTATTATTGCATTTATTTCAACCGTCGATGTACTTTGTAACGATCCAGTCTTTTATGTGTAACCTTCCAGTCCTTTTTTTGATCAGAGAAATCGGAATCGTTTATGACAAATTTCTATTACAAATCGATTCGAAACCAAAAATCATGATAAATTCTCGTATTTCTATTTGTTATCGACTGATTTGAATCTAATTTGAATTTGATATTTGATTTATTTAGCCCGAGGAATTTTGTGTAACGAGGCAGTCTTTTTTCTGTAACCTTCCAGTCCGTATATTTTGGATCATAGAGCGACCCGAATTGATTTTTATGGGGTAAATATGGTTTCGTTCGTTTCTTTGATCCTTCAGACAGCGAACAGAACCTTGGAGTACAAGGATGCTCTGCTGGAGGAACTGGATTTTAGATATATGTAAGATAAACTCCAAACATATCGCCAAAATTGTAACCTTCCAGTCCAACAAAAAAACGGCTATATCTCTATGGGTGTGAGAGATATGGGAAAGGTTTCTTGGTATGAAATGTTCCTTTTGTGGTCTTGATTTGCCTCAGCATAATACTTCAAGTGGTTTCTGGGCTTACAGAAGAGATATGATCATGAATATTTTGAAAAATCATGCGAATGTAACCTTACAGTCTGTGTTTTTGCCCATATATACATCACACTCAATATTATAGCGACATCTATTATTACAATAGCTTGTAGTAAATGCATTTATAGCATTTCCCTGCAGTTGCGATGTTTCCCATTAAGTTCCCTTGTAGTACTGACATATTCATGTTTGACACTTGTTAACTACATATCACAGGGGATTTTAATAGGTAACATCGCAACTACGGTGAAATGCTATGAATGCGTTTACTACAAGCTACACTCCGCAATAAAATGAAGAATCTGTCACCTTGACATGTAGTAATATAGCGGTTTATCCGATGTAGAGGGGAATTTAACCTCAAACTGGATTTATATATATATATATGGCGCTCTCTCCGCCATATATTTATGTAGAGATTCATCCAGTTTGAGGTTAAATTCCCCTCTACATCGGATAAACCGCTATATTACTACATGTAAAGGTGACAGATTCTTCATTTTATTGCGGAGTATACAAGCAATAATAGATGTCGCTATAATATTGAGTGTGATGATAACGCTACATCACGCATTGAACAAAAAAGTACCCTTAACACTATGACGGTTTTTGGGGAATCCAGGGCCCCAAGCGAAATTTAAAGTTGAATAAAAGTACCAAACAGTGTATAAACCAACCGGAGCTAAGTCTCATTGTATATTGATTGAACATTTCTCTACACGAATGACATATACACATATGCATATGTGTGAGTATGTGTAAAATACAGCCTTCCGCAAAACATGTTACGCTGTTGTTCTTTGGGAACCACAGGGCCACATGGCTTTTTTATATTATAACTAGACTATGATAAGAGATATCGACTAAGTGTCTGTGGCAGTGTTGTAGACTAGTTTATGTACTACAACTTCGCCGTAGACATCAAGTCGTTATCTCTTATCAGTTCCGTGAAAAAAGAAAAGAAAATCGCGTTTTTTCACGGTTTTCAGCGGTTTCTCGCGTATTCCAAGAAACTGATGAGAGATAACAAGATGATTTTCGGCAAAGTTGTAGAACAGCTTCAGTACTACAACTTCGCCATAGGCATCAAGTCGTTATCTCCTATATTTTTTCGCGTAACTGATAAGAGATAACGACTTGGTGTCTGTGGCAAAGTTGTAGTATTTGACCTGCTCTACATTTCTGCCAAAGAAACAAGTCTCTTACTTCTTATCAGCTTCACTAAAAATGAGGTGGGAAAATTTCGAGATTTTCGCGGTTTTCCACGTTTTTTCGTGGAACTGAGAAGAGATAAGCAATATTTGTTGCAGCAAAATTATAGCAAACCTCGAGTATTACAACTTTGCCACAGACACTATTTTGTTATCTCTTATCACACGCGGGGGTATCATTACACTAACAACAACATCATTTGCAAAATGAAATTCGTCCAAAACCTGCTGACACGGAGTGAAAGCGCTCACTTAACAAACGCACTTGTTCATCTTGCCGGTTTGGAGGTTAATGTCAAATCGACTTCTGTTTCAGTGTAGTTTTCTGTTCGAACGCAAGCGTTTTCTCAGTATGGTCCGCAAAATTAAAAAAAAACAATTCTGGCACGAATCAGTTTCTATTTTGAATCTAACATTTTGTGTTTTTTTTAATTATGGAAACTCCAATATATATAAAACCGTAATTTTCTCTCATACAACTCAATTGAAAATGGAAGAAAAACAATTTTTTTTAAATACGGGTTTAATTTGCCGGAAGAAAGCAATGTTTTTGTCTTGTGTGCCAGCAGCATATTTGCACAATTTTATTTGACAGAATCGAAACATTTTTATTTATTTAAAATTCAAATAATAATTATTATTTCACCACACAACACAATGACGACTATGTTTGATACTGCATTGAATACACTCATCAATGTAGTTCCCGTCAAAATGTGTGGCGTTGTTGGTTTGACGTTTAATGATCGATACTATCGCGGTGTTATCACAGTCCAGATTTCATATGAAGTACATATGGCCCTGGAGTCCCCAAAGAACAGAAATAGTTAAAAAGTGTGAAGAACCGTCAAACTGTTAAAGTAAATTGTAGTCACTCTGAAATGAATTCATAACTTGAATATCAACGTACACACATAATATATACTGTGCACTCCAGCATCACATGTACCAAATTCCTTTGGTGTACACGCGCAGCGGTTTTTTCATTCCATCTGTATAAATACAAAAGTGATGTGTTGGGCTAAAGCCATCTTCGAAAATGGTTATTCGTTTATTGTGCGACGTTTCGCTCTTTTTAGGAACATCATCAGGCTGGAGAACAAAATAAATTAAAATGTTTTCGAACGTATTCCATTTTTTTCTAACAATTTACACAAATTGTATCAGCTACACGTGTCCATCAAAGGAATTTTGTTATTGAGCTTCATTTAGTGTCTGAATATGATTACACTATGCAACAACAAGAAACAATTACAGAGAAGGGAACTTATTTACACAGTTTTTTGGGCCCACTTAATCCAAATCTGGCGTTAGTTTTGCTCTGGCACGTCTAGTTTTCGAGATACGTTCATTGCGGTTCTGTATCAGATTTGGATTAAGTGGGCCAAAAAACCTTGGAAATGAGTCACCTCTTTTTGGGGAAAATTTTTCTTTGAAATGTGTTGCATAGTGTTAGTAGACCTCAATTCGTAAATTCCATAACTGAAAAATACCACAATTCATCAATTGAATGTCCGAGAATGAAAACGCAACTTCTATTCACAACACATATAAGTGAAACAAAAATAAAAAA
>NW_022598840.1:0-3448 GCF_009176505.1 Sitodiplosis mosellana | reverse complement strand
AAAATGGAAAGTCTCTAGATTTAGTGCTCAATTAGTGCTATTTAGTGCCACCAATTTCAGATTTAGTGCTTCAAGTGGGGCCGAGTTATGGGCCTCGACATTTTGGGGAATTTTGGAAATAGGGGTTGAAAAATAAAACTTTTTCTCCTGATGAGATATCGAAAAACTGAAAATACCACGATTTAGTGCTCATTTAGTGCTCTTATTTTAGACATACTCGCCATCCCCTATAGTTAAGGGTGGTAGTGAAATAGGGGTGAGTTTTTTTCACCCCAAAATGCTCAAAATTTTTATTCAGGGATTTAGTGCTCATTTAGTGCTCCACAAATCCGTTTTCAGATCAAAATTTTATCGAAATCAAAAAAAGTTACAACGATGTGTTTTTTGGAGATTTTCGGGGGAAACCATTTTTTCAATTTTTCAGGGTGGGGTCAAATACTCTCCATTTTAGTCTAGGAATTTAGTGCTCATTTAGTGCTTCCAAAAGACACTTTCGGATTGAAATTTGCTTGAAAATTGACTTACATATGACCATTTATTTTATTTGACAGAAATCTGTTCAACCCCTAAAACGCCGACCTTCATAAAAATTTTAAAAATGCAGCAAAAAATATATTCTCGGTGGCTTATGAGAGCACTAAATGGGCACTAAATCTATGGACTATTTTCAGATTTAGTGCTCGCCTCTTTTGAAAATTGATAAATTTTCCCCCTTCATTCGAAATGAGAGATTTTTCAAAAATTTCAAATAGTTGAGCACTAAATTTAAAAATTGTCCAGTGATTTAGTGCTCATTTAGTGCTTCCAGAAGACACTTTCGGATTGAAATTTGCTTGAAAATTGACTTACATATGACCATTTATTTTTTTTGTGAAAAAATAGTTCAACCCCTTGAACGCCGATCATCATAAAATTTTTAAAAATGCAGCAAAAAATGTATTTTCGTCGAGAGTTTCTCGGTGATTTTTTCGCTCTTAACAAAAAAAAAAAATCTACGGATACAAACCCAGAACTGAAGATCGGTAAGTAATATTTTGAATTATTCTATTAAAAATAAGGCACACTTTTCATGAGTGGAAAGATAAATTAGAACGAACCTCTTTTTTAAATCGTATTTATTTTTGAATTTATTACTATATTTTTAAACGCAGTAGAATTGATTGGAGTTGAGTATCATAACATTTAAATGGGACTTTTGAATCTGAGTCAAATAACAATTGCTCTAGTGTTAAGTCAACATTAAATTTTTTTTTTACATTTCGTTTAATTCGTTTTGTATATTCATTCATGTAATACTTTTTCAAAACTCAATGGTATATTTATTTATTTCTATAATAATTTGGAAGAAATAAAAAACGTACTAAAATGAAAATCAAATTAATTTGAACTAAAAAGAAATCGTTAAAAATTCAGTAAATGGACTATCATATTTGAAAGAAAAGTAGGATTGAACAATAATGCAATTTTAAATTCCTTAAGTTAGATAGCGGTTAGAGAAAAGATGAAAAAAAAAACAAATCAATGCACGGAAACATTGACTTTAATTTTGAATGTTTTTTGTAAAAATTTAGATGTTGGGAATGAATGTCGATGACGTTATTTCGATAATACTTTGACGTCGGTCATCGAAATTGTACCATTTTCGATTGCTGCGCAGACAATTCACAGTGTAATGCCCAGGGTTTTCAAATTCAATGATTCCTTTTAAGAAATATTGGGTGTCATCTATCGTTAAAAATTGCAAAACTTCATCTATGGAAATTTCCTTTTCTGGGAAATTGATGTTTTCTTTTTCAATAACAAGTGGCTGAACGTCAACGAAAAGTATGTTGCCAACCGACTTTTGTGTGATGTTCGATTGGCATTCTGAACATAGTCGTCTTGGAAAAGCGATGCACTTTTGCAAATTTCCTAGTCCGTGACGCGTTAGCTCTTCGTAATTGAGCTCAAGAGCTGGAAAATGTTGTTCGTTTTGAGGAGAACAAGTGCACCAAATTGCGAAACTCGGTAGAATTTTTTCGATAATTTTGTCGAGAATGCCTTTGATATTTGTCCAGCAGTTTATTTTAATTTGCTTGTTGGATTGGTGTTTGGGGAAAAGTGGATATAAGACTTCGCATCGCAGGTCATATATTATATTCAACTCACTCTTAGCATAGGCCGACAGAAATTTAATTATGTTTTCCGTTGAGGAAATATCTTTGAAAAGTTCTGGTGAGTCTATAAAAAGACATGCCAAACAATGTAGAATAGTATTTGGAGCGCAAGCATTAACCATTTCGACTTGTTGACCATTGTAGCACTGAGTGTGTGTGTTGTATAGGACATGTTGGTATGTAAACTCATCGTAAAATGAGTTTGAAGTGAAAGTGAATAAATGAACGTTCATTTCATTGGCAAAAGTGCATCGTTTGACAACTTTGTCAGTGTGGTCAAATGTATACCACTTTTGATTGGGCCTTTCTAAATGGGCGATGAAATAATGATGTACTTTTTCGATTACTGCAGTCAATTTGTAGTGTTGGCCTTGAAAAATCGCTTGTTTTGGAATATCTTTCCACACTACATTTTTATCAATAATAAAGAAAAAAAATCATTCAATATTGAAGTTTTGTTTACGTTTCCACCGCACGCTTGACAATTCTGAATTTCCGAAAAATCTATATTACATAAACTTTGAAGTTGTGTCCATAAACCATCAGTAATTTCAATATATGGAATAAAATTTAATAACGTATTTTTCTTCGAAGTACACGTACAAAGGTATTGGAGTTGCACTCGTCCGGTGGGAAATAATACTATTCCCCACTTTTCCATTATGTTTTTAATAGTTGATGACTGACAGTTGATGGTTTTCATTCCATCCAACACACTTTCGTCTTCTCCTTCTTTGCATTAGACTTTTCAATTAATCGCTTTAAAATGTGTGAAAAATGTCATTAGTCATACTTTTGTATGACAACAGGCGCGAGTTACACATGAAATTGCTTGGAAAATAGTTCAATTTAATTGATTAAATTCATGCAAACAAAGTTGCAAAATATTTCCTCTTTTTATTCGCATTAAAGTAAGGCTATCGTGGCCCAGCTACGCATTAGCTCATTGATTCAATGTGTGTGTTGGTTCGATAATCATATGATAAAATGAGTGTTTTGTGGTCACCAATTTACTTTTCATTATTGTTATTACTCCGTCTAGAATTTGAATTCTCTTTCTATAAAACATGTTTGAATAAAAAAAAATGCTTCACATGCAGAAACGTTTTAAGTATCATATTTTCTCTGCACATTTCAACAGTGCATGGTATATATGAATTCAAATGAGGAAAATAAAATGAGAATAAAAAATTAAGAGTTTGAAACGAAATGTAAAAAAAATGTAATGTTGACTTAACACTAGAGCAATTGAACCCGTGAGCATAAAAACGACTTATTAAACAATCGCCGAA
>NW_022598839.1:0-2552 GCF_009176505.1 Sitodiplosis mosellana | reverse complement strand
ACAAAGGCATTCAATTTCAAGCGTGCCAACTATAAGGACATGAATGCACACTTTGCAAATATTAACTTCACCGAATTATTCCATGGAAAGACAATCATCGAGAAGGTGAACTTGCTGCACAAGACTTTGGACGATGCAATCATCAAATTTGTGCCTACTTACATCGTCAAGTCGATACAAAAATGTCCATGGAAAAATAAATTCCTAATAACACTGAAAAATAGGAAAAATAAGGCATGGAAACGCTACAGACGATCAGGCTATCATCAGTCGTTTGAATGGAAATACATTTTGGCGTCTCGTGAATTCGATAAACTCAACACGGAACTCTACAACACATACGTGGAGAAAATGAAATCCTCGCTCAAGTATGACGCATCGAGATTTTGGCAATATGTCAATTCAAAGAAGAGCACCGACAACAAACCAAAAGTCATGCAATTTGGTGATGTGCGCACAGCAAACGATACAGAACAGGCCAACCTGTTTGCGAACTTCTTCAGTAGCAACTACGATGACTCAACGACTCAAGGCGTTCAACAATCGCCTACCGATGAGTCACAGCAAACTGGGGAATTCCAGCTCGACATCAATTTCGTGCTTGAAGAGCTGCAAGCCGTGAACACAAAGAAAGGTACGGGTCCCAACGGTATGCACCCGTTGATACTGAAAAACTGTGCGAGTCATTTGGCGGCTCCACTCACCGAGATTTTCAATGAATCATTGTCAACTGGCCATTTTCCTGACAAATGGAAACGCTCGAGTGTGTCACCTATTTTCAAAAAGGGGTCGAGATCGAAAATTGAAAACTATCGTTGCATTGCTAAGCTCCAAACTGTGGCGAAGTTCTTCGAGCATTTGGTGAACGTCAAACTTCTGTCTCTGGTACAGGACAAAATCACCAAAAAGCAACACGGCTTCATGAAGTCCAGATCCACTGCATCTAATCTCACCGAATTTACCTACTATGCCCAGAGAGGCATAAATTCAGGTGCGCAAGTGGACGTTCTCTACACGGACTTCAGTAAAGCGTTTGACAGAGTAAACCACAAGAGATTGATTCTGAAACTCAGATCGTTCAACCTGCCAGACAATCTTCTTGCTTGGATCGAATCATACCTGTCCAACAGAACGCAATTCGTTAAGTATGGGAGCAGCGAGTCGAATGAATTCAACGTATCATCTGGCGTACCACAGGGTAGTCATCTCGGACCCACACTATTCCTGTTGTTCATCAACGACATAGTGGACGAAATGGACGACGTGTTCATTTCTTTGTTCGCCGATGATGTAAAAATCGCGAAAATCATCCACTCGAGCACGGATGCGGAAGCGTTACAGCGAGCCATCGACAAACTAAAGGTTTGGTGCGACGTAAACAATTTGCACCTGAACCTTGTCAAATGTGCCGTCCTTACAATCACCACAAAAAGGAAGGACATCATCGACACTAATTATAAATACGGTGATTTTACCTTCAAGCGCGTACGGGACCACAAAGATCTCGGCGTCATCATTGACCAAAAGCTTAGCTTTATACAGCACATTGACGCGGTCACCTCGAGAGCTACAGCAGCCTTGGGATTCATCAAAAGATTTTGTTACGACATAACCGACGTTCAAACGCTCAAAACACTATACTACGCACTGGTTCAGTCTCATCTTGAGTACTGCAATGTTGTATGGCTACCAACTTATACCGTGCATATCGACAAAATTGAGAGCGTGTTGAGAAAGTTCACCCAGTTCGCCCGAAGAGAGTACCGTACGGCGGCCAACGGCTACAGTATCACCGACTACAACAAGCGACTTGAAGCGTTGAACATGACATCGTTGGAGCGTAGGAGAGTGAATGCATCTATTGTATTCATGTACGACATCGTGAATGGGATCGCAAATTGTCCCAATATACGCAATGACATCGCAATTGGAGAGAGCGTACGTAGCTTAAGGCACACAGACTACCTCAAGATTAAAGATAAGCTCATGGACAAACAAATCAGAGCTCAAGTGCCTCAAATATGCAAGTTTGCAAACAAAGTGGCTGAACAATTCAATAACTCAACCAGCCGTGCTAATTTCATCTCGTCGATACGCAGCGAACAAAACCAAAAATTTAATATTAAATATTGACAAATTGTTATCTTACATCCCTACAAAATGTATAGAAATAATGATATTTATCCGTGATTTTTACACAAACTTTAAAATAAGTAGCAACATTAACTGTGATATAGCCATCCATTGAGTTGGTGATTGAATTTTGACCTGCCATTAATTTATAATGGAAACTACCGTTTATGTTAATGTATTTGCAAGTATTGTAATTTTTTTTTCTTATGTCTTTCGGTCTCTACTAAATTACAAATTCATAACTACCAACAGGGACTTGTTAGATTAGACGTAAAATTTTTCTTCAATGTATCACCTCTTGATAAATTGAATGATGATTTTTGCAGTCATTAGGGCCGTCACTACAGTGTTAACGCTTCAGTTAGTCTTTCATTTTTACACGTTTAAGTTAGGCTATATTGGACCGTTTACATTTCGGC
>NW_022598838.1:0-5067 GCF_009176505.1 Sitodiplosis mosellana | reverse complement strand
CAATCACCTTTTTATGAGAATAAAACAGATCTCTTCAAACTTTCCCTAATAGTCAAACCATTTCTAAACATTGGCTAAAATAAATTTCTTTATTATCAATTAACATTGAATAATATACTAATAGCACAATACAAACTGAGATCTTTTGAAAATAATATTTGAATTATTCAAAACTGAACTTTCAAAGTGAACTTTACATTTACCACATTTGTAAATGTGTATATTATTTTCAAATTCATCAATGATGTCCCAATCTAAATCCCCTTGATTAAATTGAATCCAATTTTTTTGATAAATTACACCATAACGTTTATATCCAATTGATGTTTTGCACACTCTGCAAGCCCAGAAAACAGACTAACGAACATAAACAAAAAATTGATTAATCAAATAATAATAACAAATATGTATTAATCTTACACGACATGAAGAGAATTCTCTAATACGGAGTTCTTCGAAATGTACCATTTTAACAAAATACGTTATTGCTAAAAGCAACACTTCATTTGAATAAATAAAAATATAGCACAACAAAAAATAATGGAAAAAATATACACACATTATCAATTGGGGACAATTGATTTTATACACGTAGGAGAGTTAAGCAGTACTGTAACTGCATTAATTATTAATTAATTTACAGCCACACTTGACTAAAAATAGAAATTCTAATCATATTTTGTCACGGCCAAGTTCAACAAATAATAACGATAAAAAACTATTTCCTTATTACAAATGAACTTGACCATAGTTGGACATTTTTATGTTCAGTATTCTATCAATGAAATAGTATAAATATCTTTAAGGTACCCTGTATACTAGTTTAGAACATATTACAAATTCAATAAATGCACATAGTGCACTGAAACCAGATATTTCTAACTCAAATTAACATTCAAAACGGAAACGTTTCTTAACTCGCGTCGTACGTTTTTCAAACGTTTATGTTTGATTCAAGTATTTCACCGATTTCACCGAATTTTCTTCACTCAATATTAATATATTCATTCTTACTTGGAAGTTTTTTTTTATTGCAATGATGTTTTAAAATATATTTTGTCGAGAAATATTTTTTTTTCAATTTCCAAAATTAAATCAAAAATTTCAAAATGATTTTCTGCTTGTGTCAGGTGATTTCAATTTGCGCAATCTGATTTGGTATACATGCAACACAAATGATGCCCATGATCCTGATATTAATTTTGAGCCAAATACAGAAGTGGCTGTTGCTGTAAATGTGGTGAGCGAAAAAGAGAAAATTGTCATTGATACGTGTCACGAGCTGGGTTTGTTTCAAATATGTACTCACAACAATGAAAACAAACGAATGTTGGATTTGCTATGGACGAATGAGCCCAACATGTTCACATGCAATATGAGCAAAAGTAAAATAGTAAAAAATGAAACACATCATCAAGCACTCGAGGTCATCATCCATGATAAAATTGACAGCAAATCAGATGATGTGATTACGTACAAAGACTTCAAAAATTCTGATTACACATCGATCAATGAATTTTTTAATAATGCCAACTGGAACAATGTTTTCAACGGAATGGATTTAAACGATGCAATTGATCAGTTCTACGCAATAGTCAACACTGCATACGAATGTTGAAACGAAAACGAAGAAACACCAAATTCATCCGAAGTGGTTCGATAGTGAACTGATCAATTTGAAGAACAGAGTCAACACATTGCATAAAATGAAGAAGTTTGACACGACTGATGAAACAAAAAAAGATCACGCTGAACTACGTCGTGAGTATAAAAAGAAATCTCGTTCTGCTTTTAGGAACTACAAACTCGAGATGGAACAATTGATAAATGATGATCCACAGAAATTCTTCGAATATGTCAGAACATGCAATAATACCAATAACGATCTTCCAAATGAAATGGAATTTGATGGCAAAAAATGCTCCGACCCATACGAAATTGCCAATTCATTCGCAACACACTTTGGAAAAGCATATACACAACCGATTGATGGATCCGAAGCAAGCTATGATGAAAATGATCCGATATTGATTGACCGATGTACAAATTTCCCACGTATCAATGTCACTGAGGAATTGGTTATGGAAAAAATCCACGATTTACCAAACAATTTGGTGTCTGGTCCCGACGGAATACCGAATATGTTCATCAAAAACTGCATTCACACATTGCTGAAGCCAATAACACACATATTGCGTGTTCATACTTCACATGGTTTGAAGAGTTGAATATTTGTTGATAAGTCACGTAATTATCTTCTATTTTGAATAGTTGAATGTTTATTGATAAGTCACGTAATTATCTTCTATTTTATGTTTGTAAAACTGACAAGCATAATTACGTGACCATTCAAGGTCAACTGAACAGCAACCATTAGTATATATAAAGCATATTTTGTAATGTTTCAATCAGTTGTAAAATAAATCTCAAACACAGCTCAACTCAAATGTTTTAATACAGAACATTGCGTGAATCGTTAAATTCTGGTTGTGTACCGAGCACATGGAGGCGCTCATACCAGTGCACAAAAGTGGAGCTAAGTACAAAATTGAGAACTATCATGGAGTAGCACTGCAATGCATAATACCAAAATTGTTGGATTCGATAATTGCAAATCATTTGAATTATCACATGAGGAACATCATCGATAGCAGCCAGCATGGTTTTGTCAAAGGAAAGTCAACAATAACGAACCTGGCCGAATTTACATCACATACACTGATCGGCATGCAACACCGAATCCAAACTGATGCAATATATCTCGACCTTGCTAAAGCGTTTGACTCGGTTGACTTGAAACTGCTCATACACAAGCTGAAAATTATGGGATTGAATGAGCAAATACTGGAATGGATAAAGTCATATCTAATTGAACGTCAACAAATAGTAAGATTGAATGGAGCCATGTCTACTCCCATTGAAGTAACATCGGGAACAGGTCAGGGATACCCGATTGGAGCGACACTGTTTGTTCTGTTCATCATTGATCTTCCCCATTGCATAGTCAACTCCAACTTACAATCGTTTGCCGATGACACTCGCTTTTCAATGCAAATAAAGCAAGTCGATAATTGCCTGAACTTGAATCTCAAAAAACGAATTACGTATCATATCACCGTGACGAGTTGAAATTTGACTTCAAGTACACTATTGAAGGCAAATCAATTGACAGAGTAAAAATATTAAAGGACCTTGGAGTCGTTTTGGATGAAAAAATGAACTTCGATGCTCATATTGAGTACATAACTGCTAGAGCCAAATCTAGACTTGCGTGGATAAAACGTTTTGGAAGAGAGTTCGATGACCCATGGACCATAAAGAGACTCTTCTTCACGTTCGTATTGCCAATCATTGAATATGGATCGCAAATATGGAACCCATACACCAATGAAAAAATCGCCAGAATCGAATCAGTCCAAAAGCAATTTCTACTGTTTGCACTGAGAAAGATGAAATGGCCACACAGATTCATTTTGCCACAATACAACAATCGTCTGCTATTTCTACAAATGATTACCTCAGAAGAACGAAGAAAAATCGAACAAATTTGCTTCATACACAATGTTATCTGTGGCCAAACATCGTCGAAGCCTGGTCCTGGTACAGGACAAAATCACCAAGAAGCAACACGGCTTCATGAAGTCCAGATCTACTGCATCTAATCTCACCGAATTTACCTACTATGCCCAGAGAGGCATAAATTCAGGTGCGCAAGTGGACGTTCTCTACACGGACTTCAGTAAAGCGTTTGACAGAGTAAACCACAAGAGATTGATTCTGAAACTCAGATCGTTCAACCTGCCAGACAATCTTCTTGCTTGGGCCGAATCATACCTGTCAAACAGAACTCAATTCGTTAAGTATGGGAGCAGCGAGTCGAATGAATTCAACGTATCATCTGGCGTACCACAGGGTAGTCATCTCGGACCCACACTATTCCTGTTGTTCATCAACGAAATGATGGACGAAATGGACGACGTATTCATTTCCTTGTTCGCTGAGACGTAAAAATTGCCAAAATCATCAACTCGAGCGCGGATGCGGAAGTGCTACAGCGGGCCATCGACAAGCTGAAGGTTTGGTGCGACGTAAACAATTTGCACCTGAACCTTGACAAATGCGCCGTCCTTACAATCACCACAAAAAGGAAGGACATCATCGACACTAATTACAAATACGGTGATTTTACCTTCAAGCGCGTATTGGACCACAAAGATCTCGGCGTCATCATTGACCAAAAGCTTAGCTTTGTCAAGCACATTGACGCGATCACTTCGAAAGCTACAGCAGCCTTGGGATTTATCAAAAGATTTTGTTACGACATAACCGACGTTCAAACGCTCAAAACACTATACTACGCACTGGTTCAGTCTCATCTTGAGTACTGCAATGTTGTATGGCTACCAACTTATACCGTGCATATCGACAAAATCGAGAGCGTTTTGAGGAAATTCACCCAGTTCGCCCGAAGAGAATACCGTACAGCGGCCAACGGCTACAGTATCACCGACTACAAAAAACGACTTGAGGCGTTGAACATGACATCGTTGGAGCGTAGAAGAGTGAATGCATCTATTGTATTCATGTACGACATCGTGAATGGGATCGCAAATTGTCCCAATGTACGTAACGACATAGCAATTGGAGAGAGCGTACGTATCTTACGGCACACAGACTACCTCAAGATTAAAGATAAGCTCATGGACAAACAAATCAGAGCTCAAGTGCCTCAAATGTGCAAGTTTGCAAACAAAGTGGCAGATCAATTCAACAACTCAACCAGCCGTGCAAACTTTATCTCGTCGGTACGCAGCGAAGAAAACCTAAAGTTTAATACAAAATATTGACGAATTGTTATCTTACATCCCTACAAAATGTATAGAAATAATGATATTTATCCGTGATTTTTACACAAACTTTAAAATAAGTAGCAATATTAACTGTGATATAGCCATCCATTGAGTTGGTGATCAACTTTTGACCTGCCATTAATTTATAATTTATAATGGAAACTACCGTATATGTTAATGTATTTGCAAGTATTGTAAATTTGTTCTTATGTCTTTC
>NW_022598837.1:0-16968 GCF_009176505.1 Sitodiplosis mosellana | reverse complement strand
CAAATGAACTCAAGAGACATTAATTCTAATATATAAAGTCAAAAACCTATTCAAATTTCGCTTATACAGCTCTAAACGGGGCTTCGAATCCTCAAAAAATTGTTCCTTTTGCTCCATAACCAAAAATGCGGCAAGACATTTTCGATTGAGTATTCCATATGCATATATCCATACAAAGTTGAAACTATACCTTGGGTTAGTTGCCCTATGGCCTTAGTAAATTTATGCACTATCATATTTGAGAATTCCAATATCACTTAATGGATTTTGGCAATGATTTCTTCCAAAACCTCATATTTTTAGCAATTTGGAGGTTTATTAACAAAATTGCTCTTATGACTATGTATAAATTTAATTCTTCTATATCTAATGATTGATTTCGAAAGTCCAAGGATACCATAAACTAACCCTAGTATGGGTTTGATATTTTTATTTGTTTTTGTTCTGAAATACAAGTGCCAAATCGACAGGAGAAATGCCGTTCTTTCATGGTTTTGAAAAACTCGCAAGTAGCGCCATTCAAAGTGCTATTACTTGGGAACTGATGGTCGGATTTGGCTCAAATTTTGACACATACCTTATAAATGTTGGTACTATCGAATGGTTAGATGGATTTTTGAATAGTGGTGCCCTCTATGTGTCAGGCCGGGGACTTTTTGATCCATGTGTTATGGTCAGACAAAGTCTAAATTGGCCAGATGAATTTCTAAAATGAGCAGACAAAATGTCCGATTTGGGCAGATATATTATACCAAAATTTGACCGAAAAATTTCGAATTTGAGGCGAAAAATTCAAAAATGAGCAGAAATATGTGGTATCGTTTTTTTCTAAAATTGGCAGATATTTTGTTCCAAAACGGACAGATATTTTTCTAAAAATAGCCGACAAAATAATTCCAAAATGTGCCGAAACGTTCCATTTTGGGCCGAAGTTTTTCTAGTTTAGGCAGATACCTGTCGATTTTGATAAGAAATCTTTCAAGTAAAAGCAGATAAATATTTCAAATATGGTCCGATTTTTTTTCACTTTGAGCCGATAATTTTCTAAATTAATCAGATATCGATTTTGATAGGAAATTGTCGTTATCATTGGCTATTTATATACTTACATTGCAATTCAAATTACCTCTTTTCAATTCCTCTGAAAACATTCTCATTTGGGAGTGAAGATGTGAAGTGAAAAACTGCAAATGCTTTACGGAATTGTATTGAACTATGAATATTTATTGAACTAAGAATGTTTGAGCTATTTTTTGCTTTGGATTTCATAATAAATTAATAACTTCGATTGAATCACATAATTAAATACGAGGTAATGATAATGATGAAATCACGCGATGATTATTCTTTTTTCAATTTGTCAAAAGTGAAAAATTTGAACTGAAAAACTGTAGTTCGGAATACAATTTTACCGTTACCTTAAATTTACTGAACCAACTCTGATAGTCAGTTCTCTGAAAATCGAAAATTGAGGTTAAGTCAAAGACAGTGTACTTTGATTACAAATTAACAGAGATGGTTGATCGTTTACCGCAAGTGTATGGAAATGTGTATCGGTATATACTTAAACGTTTACCTTTGCGTTGAACGCGCGGAGCACATGGTCAACTCATATTTTAGTGAGAGCGGACGCGTTATTTAACGCAAAGGTAAATCAATGTAAATATACCGTACTGTACCGAGTACAGTAAATTCAGCGAATTGATATACATTTACTCCATCTCTGCAAATTAATTCTTCTTTAATTCAAACTCATTCCCTATCTTATTCGGTCTGAGATGGAATCTGCTTAATGCTAAACTTAATTATCGTTTACATTCGGTTGGAGCTACTCGTTCGGCTCCGTAATACAATGGACGAACAATCGGTGAAGAGCGTCGATTGTAAGTCGGTCGTTGGGTGTAACGTGTTTTGTACACAACGATGAGTTCGGTCGATGTTGATCGAACGATGAATCGTATCTATTCGACTACGATCCACTTGCTTATAATTCTAAATAGTCTCGGCGATGTCGACGATGTGTGAGCTCACTCGATGGGCGCCTTAATTCTTATCAAACCTGTTGATTGAGTGCGTTGGCTTTTATTGTTGTTGTAGCAGTGGCAACTGTATCGGCGTACGTAGTTCAGACGTCTCGTTCTTATCGGTCGCTGACTCAGTCGGTAATTCACTCCTCTTCTGGGTCAATGCGTTGCATTGAGTAACAAAACCCAGGCACTTCCTTCGGTCAAACGCTGGCTGGGCACAGACCAGATGCTCGTGGGCTTCCGCGTGCTCGGCACTGAATAATGCAAGTCAGTCTGAGTATGTGAGGTTTTGCGATATGAGGTCAATGAACTTACGTTTAGGTCTGCCATTCGTTGAATAAATTCGGCTGGATCGAATGATAATTCGATCTCACAATTTCTCGTTTCATAGAAATTCTTCGACGACAATGCAATTCTATTGTATTTCACCACGTGTAACTTTACGTTAACTTCGTCGTTGGCTCGGTCCAAAAGGTGATCTCACGTATACTTCTGTATCGTTTCGCTTGTCACCGACTTATGACCAGCGGTATATGCAACGCGAAGTTGTTCACCTATCGCGGTTCTTGGAATTCTAGTACGGTGTAATAGAATTGCATTGTTCGGTCGGTTCATTACTTAACTACTGTTCGCAATTTCTTTCTTGATTCAACTGATAAGAGATATTGAAATGTAGCATGAATAAAATTATAGAACTCAATCTGCCTTAAAAATTTGCTGAAAACACATATCCCTTATCTCTTATCAGTTACGTGAAAAACGATGAGGAAAAACGCGTTTATCTCGCGACTTTTTTGAGGTTATCTGCGTATTTTGCGTAACTGATAAGAGATGAGCGATATCTTTCCCAGAAAATTTTTAGGGGACCTTGAATATTACAACTTTACCGAAGATACCAAGCCGTTATTTTTTATCAGTTTCGCGAAAAAACGCGATTCTTTCTTATCACTTTTCGCGGAACCGATAAGAGATAAGAAAATATTGTCTTTGAAAAAATTGTAGTGCTTGACCTGCTCGACCACTTTGCTGAAGATACATACCACTTATCTCTTATCAGTTTCGTTAAAAATGAGATGGCATGCATCACTTATTCCCATACAAATGCATGTAAATGCATAGAGTTCTGGCCAGGCACCAAGTGCCTGAACTAAGGTTTGAAAATATGTGCCTGTGCGGGGGTTAAATTGTTCCATCCAAATTTAAGCGATTTTATATAATTTGAGGCAACGTCAAGGCAGGTGAAAATTTCATTAGCCGAATCTTTTGACGGTCCTCTTCGGAATTTCGAAGTACTATCATCATGTTTGGAATTGAATATATCGAAGAGATCATTAACAATTCTTATAAATTTACACGTTTCTTCACTATTAGAAAAAAATATATCTCCTTCATTTCTTAAATAGTCGATCGAACTTGCAACACTACGGCTAAAAGTTTGGACCGCTAAACGGACATTCATCTTATTCTTTTGCCATTGAATATGCTCTTTTGTTAGTTTATGTGAAACAAAATTTTGGTTAATTCTTCGGCTCTCAAGTTTTTCAATATATCGCCAAGCTATTAATTTTCCATTTATGTTAAATTGTCCATATTTACCTAACACATTTCTCAATAATTTTATCATGTGGGGACCATCTAAGAAAATTAGACTTCTTCTACCATCTATCTCAACATATGGTTTCATATTGTTCGTATTAAAAGAGGCTACAAGGCCTTCACATATTGGACGATTGGCTGGCAAACCATCGAAGGTTATATTCAAAATATGTACCATCGTTAACATCTAACTACCTCAAGCAAAATTCCATTTTTTTCTGACGCATATAAGTTATCGATGAAGTAATGTGCGACTGGCAACGATAACTTTGATTTAACACATGTGATTAGGAAAACTAAAACTTGTTTAGCAAGAGGAAATTTGTCATCTGATTCTCTTTCTCCATATGTAATCAGCCCATTGAATTTTTTTTTCTCGTGTAGCCATTCGACATGACTTTTGATATGCATTTCATCGAATGCTAATGTACAAATCAAGTCACTTCCTTTGGCTCTCATTTCATCTGATAAGTTTGATAGTGTTGGCATAGACTGTTGTTAGTCATAGTCAGCGAATCCAATGTTTCTTTGTACAATAAGCATTTCCGTATTATTAATTTAACATTGCAAGTTTCTTTTCCTTCCTCATTGTACTTAGTATATAAGAAGAAGAATAAATGTAACAAGTTGGTTAGTTGTGCTTTGACAACTGAAAGTCTCGCGTCTCATTTCTCTTTGCGTCTTTGATCTTTGTTCGACCTTTCACAGGTTATGGGCCTATCGTTCTAAGAGAAATTGTGAAGTTTCAGTCAAAAAGTGTTGTCAAAATGTCAAATAAGTTGAATTCCATTGAAAAATTGCGCGGTCGAGAGAACTTCGATACATGGAAAACTGCCGCACAATCGTATTTGACAATCAACGGTTGATTGGTCGTGCACTAAATCAGTTGCAGCTGAGGGATCGTCGGAAACGATCGTCGAGAAGCACGACAAAGCATTAACCGAGTTAACCCTCATGATTGAGCCGTCATTGTATTCTTACATCGCTGATAAAAAGAATGCCAAAGAGGCTTGGGAAGCGCTTTTTCGGACACGAGCATATGCCGTAAAGTGTTCCTGTTGCAACAATGGATCGCTACTATAAGATATAATTGACTATATATATATATTGAGATACTTATCACTTGTTCATGCGGCAGGTCCGCTGTAAAGGAATGTAATGAATAGTGCGACTGAAGCGTATGAGTTCTGATACAAGACTAATTTATTCTTTACTTCGTATTCTTTACTTCGCACGATCATGCAACGATCGTACCGTTACATCTCCACCCTTAGAATGGAGTCTGTTACAATTTTTGATATTGTTCTAAAGTATTGAAATTTACAATATGGAATTTGGAAAATGGTTTTGTTAAGTGTTTTGTATTTTAATTTGAAATTACATTTTTTTTTTTTCTTATATGTTATTTTTTTTTGATCTTTGATCTCTTTTCCCCCTTTTTAAGAAAAAATTGTGACATGAGTCCATTTACTTTAAATTGCTTTGTTTTATTATTTTTGGTTTTTTGTATTCCAGCTATTATTTTGGTTTTTTGTTATTTCTTTTTATTTTTGGAATGTTTTGTATGTATAAGTATTTAGTTACCCTGTTTTTGTGAACAGTTTGAGTTTTTCCTGAGTCTAATTTAAAAGATACATTATTTCCCTGTATGCTATCAACTATGTATGGACCGTCGTATATGAAACGAAATTTTTCATATGGTTCTTTCTGAATTTTGATAATGTCACCGGGTTTAAGTTTGATCGGATTTGCTGTTTTGTCTAGTCTGTTTTTGTTTCCTTTTTTCATTTTGTCAATCAATGCTATTGTCTCTTGGTATATTGTCTGTAATTTTATTTTTGTCTGTTTCACGTAGTCGTCAATGTTGTAGTTTTTGTCTACGTCTCCGTTGAAAATTTCGTGTGGCATGTCCGCTGTTCTTGCGTACACGATTTCGAAGGGACTGTAGGTGTCGTTAAGTGTCGTGTTTTTGGTTATGTTATATAGAAATTGGAAGTACTCTGTGAATGTGTCCCATTCGTCGAGTTTTCCATTGAGATACTTTCTTAAGTACTCATTTAAAGTTCTATGACTTCTTTCAACTTGCCCAACTGTTTCATGATGATAGGCAGTGGACGTGTTGTGGCTGATTTTTAATAATTCGCATAATTTCGCGATTATTTCGTTGACATATTCGGTACCCCTGTCTGATTTTAGCAGTTTCATGGGACCGTATAGAAGTATGTGTTTTCTGAAAATAGCATTTGCTATTTCCAGTGCAGTTTTCGTTTTTACGGGTATTATTGTTAACCATTTAGACATTTCGTCTATTAGTGTAACAGCGTAAATATTATCCTGGTTTGATTTTTGCATTGGACCGATTGTGTCGATTTGTACGATATCAAACGGTTTGCAAGGTGTTTTTGTCAACGTCATCCTTTCTTTTGTCTTTCTCTTTGGATTCGATAATCTGCACGTTTCGCAGTTTTTAACGAATTTCGCAATATCTTTGGACATGTTTCGCCAGTAAAACTGATCTTTCAGTTTGGCAAAAACTTTCTTTTGGCCGCAATGTCCTCCGTAAATTTCGTCTGTGTGATATTTGTCAATGAGTTTTCTTCTTTCGTCAATGTTGTCTACTTTAATTGGTGTGTTTATTAAGTGAATGTCGAGATCCCGTAATTGTTTGTTAGCTGCAGCTTTGAATTCAGCAAGTGTGCTCATTTTGAAAATTGAATCATGAATTGGCCATTCGATTATTTTAATATTCGAGGCACTCGTTACACTTTGAAGTGTCGAAAGAAGAGTATTTAACGTAACTTTTTCGTTGTCGAGGCCCAGTTTTATTTCGAAAATTTTTCGATGACTCTGGAAGGCAGTAAGTGTGAGACTTGTAGCTGTACCTTCGTTATTAAGCGTATAGCTTGTAATCCGCACGCGTGGGTTTTTCTTTGTTTGAGTCATGTTTTCAAATACGTGTGTATTATTTATGTCGACGTTGTCGATTTCTGATGTGGTAACGTTCGTTGTGTTGTTACGATTTTTCGCCATGGATCTTGTGAAAGCAAGGATTGTCTTTGTTTCGCGAATATGTTTAGTTTTTTGTACCCTGTTTGTTGTTCTTTTGGTTGGAGAGACTTCGATTTTAAAAATTTGATTTTCTTCATATGTTTGAGCAAGGTCTTTGATTGAGATACGTGATAACGCGTCCGCTACCACATTATCTGCTCCCTTTATGTGTTCGATCGTGAAGTCGAATTCCTCCAAATCCATTTTAATTCTCATCAATTTCGATGATGGATTCTTCAATTTAAAGAGATAAATTAAAGGCTTATGGTCAGATAGGACGAGGAATTTCTGTCCGAAAAGATAATGTCGGAATGACTTTAGCGCAAAGTGTATGGCTAGAAGCTCTTTTTCAATGATTGCTTTGTTTAGTTCTCCCCCCTTAAAAGTTCTTGAGATGAAGGTGATCGGTCTGTCGTTACCTTCATCGTCAATCTGGCTCAGCACTGCGCCGCAGCCGAGATTGCTTGCGTCGACAGTGACACGAAATTGTTTTTTGAAGTCGGGGTACGCAAGTATTGGCGTTGTTGTTAGACATTGTTTTATTTCGTCGAATGCATGCTGGCATTCTTGTGTCCATTTGAAATCCACACGTTTCTTGAGTAATCTTGTAAGTGGATGCGTGATTAGTGAAAAATTTGCTATAAAGCGCCGATAGTAATTTGCAAATGCAACAAATCTTTTAACTGCGTCTTTATCTTGCGGTTCTGGATATTTTGATACAGCCGCTATCTTTTTTGGATCGGGTTTTAGGCCGTCGGCTGTGCAGTTGTGACCCAAGAAGATTATCTCCCGTTTAAAAAATTCACATTTTTCTGGGTTGATCTTGAGGTTGTATTTTCTACAGACCCCGAACACGCTTTTGAGGTTATTTAAATGTTGGTTTTCTGAAAAACCGATGACGATTAAGTCGTCCATGTATATAAAAGCCAGTTCAGGTGGTAAACCACTGAAAGCAATAGCCATCATCCTGCTGAATGACGCAGGGGCTATATTTATACCAAATGGCAGGACTTTCCACTGGTAGAAGCCATTGTCGGTCGAGAATGCCGTGACATGGCGAGAGTCTTTCTCAATCGGTATTTGGTGGAATCCCGAGTGCAAATCCATAATGGAGAAATATTGCGCTCTACCGAGACCCTCAAAAATTTCCTCAATACGTGGCAATGGAAATTTATCTGGTATTATGTTTTTATTTAATTTACGATAATCGATACACATACGGTATTTGGGTTTGCCATCTGTGCTCTTTTTTGGGACAATGATGAGTGGTGAATTGTAGGATGATTTGCTCAGTTCGATGAGATCGTTTTCAAGCAATATCTTAAACTGTTTTCGAATTTCTTCTTTTTGTGCATGTGGGAGTCGGTAATTTTTTGTATACACCGGCGTGTTATCGCTCATGGTTATACGTTGCGTGTAAAAATTGTTCGTCGTGGCTGTGTCGCCCTCGACGTGGAACACGTCCGAATAATCCCCACACAAATCAATGAGTCGTTTACGCGCGAATCCCGGAACTCTTGTTTTTATTGCATCCTTCAATTTGGACATTCGTGTGTCGTTAATTTCATTGTCGTTATCCGGTCGATAGATCGTAAATTCGTTTAAAGATTTCGCGGTAAGTTTGTCAGTTTCAATTAATTTAACATCTTCGTCTACACTAAGGACGCGTATCCAAGCTTCTGGCTTGTATACAATGGTTGTAGGTATGACGATTGTTTCACGAATTTCTTGCGCTTCGACGACGCAAGGAAATGTCTGGCTTTTTATATGAAAAAGCTTAAAACTTTCGGAACGTGCTGGTATAGCAGACACGCCCTGTAAAACTTCAGAATCTATATCTAACTTAATTGGTTCAGAATTCCTTGGTCGAATTGTGAACGAATTATTTCCGTAATCTATAAGGCATTTAAAGCGTTCTCAAAAGTCTTTTCCAATTATTCCAAATGCGGGAATTTGAAAATGACTCGGTACTACATGGAACTTATGAGATAGTGTTTGATTTTGTTCATCAATGCTTAATGTAAATGAACCTAGAGATAAAATAGGATGGCGGGTGATCCCAGTCATTTTTATTATGTCGTTATGATCGTAGTCTATATTTTTATGAATGGCATTTATTTTAATTAATGATACCGAAGCTTCCGTATCGATAAGGAAGATCGATTTTTGATTTGAAATATTTGTTTGGATTTTGACGAAGTTTGAGAGATTATTGTTAATTTGTAGAACCCTGTGGGATTCTAGTTCGGTATTCATGCTTGATTCGTTGGTTGTCCGCCGTTCTCCGGATTCACTTCGTTTCCTTACACCAAATGTATGGTGTGTTCGTTTCGACGATTGTTGTTGTAGTTGTTGTTGTTTGTGTTACCGCCGTTGTTGTTACGGTTGTTGTTGTTGTTATTGTAACGTCCGCCGTTGCGGTTGCCGTTACCGTTGTTATTGTTGTTGCGATTGTTATTGTTATAGTTGTTGTTATTATTGCGATTATTACGAAGGAGTGCAACTGAAGCACTACGTGCTCCATACGTCAAACTACGTGCCCCATGAGTGCGCGTAGTTAGTGAATGTACACAACTTTATGTACTTTGACTTCTGGTACTTTGAGTGAGACTATGAAGATGTTTTTGGAAAAAAACGGAACCAAAAAATTTTTTATACATTAAATAATGATGTAATGTAATAAATTTAATATGTTTCCAATTTAAAATCAACGAATATACATGTTTTTGCAATTGATTTCATACAATGAGTTGTACTCAATGCTTGGATCCAGGCATCATCGTTATATTGTCGTCATATAGACGATGCCTGGATCCAAGCATTGAGTGCAACTCATTGTATGAAATCAATTGCAAAAACATGTATATTCGTAGATTTTAAATTGGAAACATATTAAATTTATTACATTACATCATTATTTAATCTATACACATTTTTTTTGGTTCCGTTTTTTTTCAAAAACATTCGCTTAGTCTCACACAAAGTACCAGAATACAAAGTACATAAAGTAGTAGTTTTGACATTCGCTTGACACATTTACGTTTGTTTCGGTTTGTTTACATTGAAACACATTGCAAAAAAATGCCGGCAAATGTGCACATTGAAGAACGACTTTTGCAGGCTTTAATTTAAAATAGATATAACGTAATCAAATATATAAATTAATTTATTTTAGTGAAATCTGTGTTCTATTGAAATGAAAATGCAGTCAAAAGTGAAATCAAGTTTTGAATCAAGCACTCTGCGTCCATCAATTGAACAGTTCCAAAATTTCAAGAAATATGTGGAAGATCTAGAAAAAAAGGGGCATAGCTGTGTAAAAGCAAGTATTTTTTCACGGGATTATCTAACTTAGATTCAGGCACGTTCAGATATATTACAAAGAGCGACAAAGAGTTCATTTTAGTTCTAAGTTCCTTCCTTTTCTTAACATTTTATTGCAAAATGTTATTTTTAGCATTATGTTTTCGCGTTTGGGATTTTTCATATTTCTATTTGATTTAATTTTAATTTGTCTCTCTTTGTGTTCTCAGTTGTTTTTGCTTTTCAAATTAGTTGTTTTGATTGTTTTATTGGTTGGATTTAGCCATACTAATGTCATTGTCTTATAGGTTATTCCACCCAAAACGTTCTCTCCCAGTACAAAAGAAGTGCCAGTAAATTTCAAATTAAGTGTAGTGGTGCAGACTGCTACAAATCTTGGTGATGGCTTCGACCTGTCGTATGACACCAGAAAGTCTATGAAGTTCAAGGAATTTAGAGACAACGCCAAGAAGTTAGAAGCGGTTCTGGATTTAAAAACCATCAATCAATTTGAAGATGCCTTTTGGCAATCTTGGGAATCACAAGATTTGAAAATAGAAAAATTATATGCGACCGACAACAAAGGCAGCTGGTTTTCAGATGACTGCAATATGTGGAATCTTGGAAAATTTTCCTCCAATGAATCTTTGATTCACGGAGAGGTAATAATCTATTCTAATTCATCTAATATTTCTTTTCTTTTCTAAACTATCCATTCTGATTTATTTGTATTGATTAATCAGAAGGAAATGGATGGCATTAACACACCATATTTTTATATGGGTGGTCCATTAACTGCATTTGGGTTGCATTTGGAAGACGGAGACCTAAACTCTGTTAATTATAATCACACGGGCGCACCAAAAATATGGTAAATTTTCTATTAAACATTCATTTATTATTAAACATTATTTAATAATCCAATTGTAAATATTTTTACCAAAATAAATTATTTATTCTATTTATTCCAAGGTATATCATTCCGGAGGAATATAATGATGCACTGGAGAAATTGGTGCAACAATTTTGCGGGGACAAGTACACAGATTGTTCAAAATATATTCGCCATAAATGCGTTTTAATACCGCCATCCATATTAGAAGAAAATGCCATTGGTTTCACCCGCGTAAGCTAAAAATGAAAATTTCCTCCTATTTCATTACTCAATATCATGCAATTCCATTCAAATTCAACTTTGCTCGGATCCAGGCATATTTGTTCATGTTACATTACTCAATCCCATATAATTTCAAATAATTCGAATGGAGCCAATTCTGTTTTTATTTGAAATAAATAATTGACTTTGATATTTTATTATACATTCCATGTAGTGCTAATAATTAAATCTTCTTATTATTATTATATTATTAGATTATTCAATACCCCGGGCAGTATGTCATAACATTATCCGGCGGATACCATCAAGGTTTCAACGCAGGCTTCAACTTAGCCGAAGCGGTCAATTTTGGATCAAACAGATGGATTCAATTTTTGCCAAAATTCGAAAATTGCAGTTGCGATAGTAAGTATTCGATTAAATATCTCATTTATATGAAAAGTTTTTGAAAAAATACATTATACAGGTCAAGAAAACCAAGACAACATATACACTGTTGCTCGTCTACGAGAGATTGTGGCAGCTTTGGATAGTCATCAGATTGTAAAGTCAGAAATACAACAAGCGTCAGAACTAGAAACAGAGAGCATGTATTTAAACGCAAATTTCGAATGTGAGTACTGTGATCGGTCTTATGCATCCCAAAAATCTTTGGCAAAACATATCCGATTGCTTCATTCAAACACCCGAATGATTTACAAGTGCTCAACATGTGGCACAAAATGTAGTGAAGTCACCACAATTTTGGCTCACTACAAATCTAAACACAAAAAAATAATAGACAAAAAAGATGCGGCAAAACTAGGGTCTTCGGTAACGAACTCTTTTGTTCCTCGGACTGTTCCCAAAGTTCCTACACAAACGGTGTACTGCACCTGTGGTTCAGTATTTACTTCTGGGATTTCCAGTTTCTACAAACACGTAAGAATATATCATCAAAGTACCACATACAGAGACTATCGATTGGAAAAGGACGAACCGATGTCAATGAACGATTGTGCTCTTCCAATGCACATGGAGAATAGTGAGACTTCTTCGAAGTCGAATCAAAATGTCATGGAACCAGATGAAGGTCGACCGTTTAGTGTGTTTGAAATTCACTCAAATGATGTAAAGGAGGAATGCATTGCAAAGACTCGATCAAAAAGAAGCGCAGACCCAACTATGGTAGGTCCTACAAAACGCAGTCGATATGAACCAACGAACACACTTCGGGAAAGTGAAGGGACTGATACTCAAACCATAAGGACATCTTTTCCTTCGGAGTCATGTACCATGTATCAATACAAAATCGACCGTAGGTTTTGTAATTTATTGCCAAGACATATACAAAAGAAACATTATATTTGTTTTTCATTATTCATGAAAAATATTAACCCAATTTTTCTCTATGAAAAACAAATTTATTTTATACGATTTTGTATTATGTTCCTCACTCATTTGTTGTCAATATAGGGCCAGAGGACATTCTAAATATTCCAGTTGTTGAAAGTATTCATGAGGAAATCGCCGGACAATCAACGATTGATTTTGCAATGGAACACATTGGAGATTTGTCAAATATTGCGCAAGTTCAAGATAATGTATCAGTTATGCTAAATGATGAATCCAATTCGATGGATAGATCGATGTTTGGAAGTGAATTGGAAATAGCTCCAATCCAACTTTTGATTTCATCGGCTGAAAGGGAAGCATCGGACACTTTAATCTCTCAAGAACGGGTCATGAATGAAATGATTTACAGTGATTTTGGAGTGATGAATTATGACATGTTCGATTCGGCTGTGCACAATCGTGGATATGATATGCACGGTGAAAGTGATGAAGAGAACCTTGGGTCTGTTTACTTGGAAGCAGTTCAAATGACAGCTTTTGATGAACAAGATATACAATCGATATTTGACGATTCTTCAAATAGTCCAGCTTCATCAAGTGGTACGTTTTTTTCTTTTTGATTTCAATTTTCTTCTTTTTTTTCACTGGATCCAGGCATATCAATGCAAATCTGATTTTAATTTACTTTTCTGAATGGATCCAGGCATATCAATCCAAATCTGATATTACTTGTCAAACACTACGATCTATTCAACGAAGTTCAATGACCATTTTCTTCCAATGAATAATTTACTTTGACATTGTACAATTTTGATGTGTAATCTAATATTTTTCCTCTTAAATTTTCAACTAGCTCTCATTAAACTATATGATCCATTGCCAGAAAGTGAAGTAAAAAGTTTCATCCCAGAAGAGCAAGGTAGAAGAGTCACAAATATTGAAAATGGGAACAATTTAAGTGATATTCAAGTCAGATCGATCGCAACTGGAGTTGAAAATAAAATCCGAAAATTGTCGAAGTTCAAAATACCAAAGAAAAGCTCAACTTTGGTGAACGAGAAATTATCTCATGAGAATTTAGCGGAATGTGCCACTTCATCATATCGTGGCAATGATACTCCCTTCGATATTAAAAAAATGAATCGTATCCCGAAAAAAGTGACGGCTCCAAAAGATTTTGGTACACTCAAAATGACCAAAATGGAGTTTTATGATATACCCGATTTAATTGAACATTTGGAATTCAGTAAAACTGGAAAAGCGGACTTCGATGAATACAAAACTGATTTGGAGAAAAATATGAGAACAGACGTTGATTCATATGTTAATGCCTTCACCACTATGCTTTTGATGGAGGAAGTCACTTCTTCAAAGGATGCACGAAAATTTGACATGAAGAAAGTCAAGCTGCTCCGGGATACTTCCTCTGATTCTCCGAACTCCTACAAAATAAAATATGAGGTCAGAATAATGATTGATTGTTGTTTTCTTCAAACTTTTTTCATAGATTAGAATCATTGATAATAATTCGTTTTTTTTATATTATAGTCTACCATGCCGAACTACAAAAGAGCCGTCGAGATGAAGATTGTCGATAGCTTTATTTTGAAATCACCAGATATGCCAGGTTTTTTGTCTGGAAAAGTAGTTGGATGTGACAATAGACACATCAATGTCCAACTAAGCCACTCAATGGGAAATGATGATGCCTCCAATGAATGCAATTTAAAATTTTACGGCAACCGTCTACCTTTCCAAATTCAACATGAAGCTTTGAAATATATAGAAAAGCATAAATTGTTTCCTCAACTCATCGCTGAGTCCAGGTATGCCAATGATGAAAGTGAATTGTCGGCATCCCTTCATTTTGATCTAAAATTCAGGTACTTTTCCGTCTTTCAATTTTTTTATATATTTCAAATTAAATATTACAACTCTGATTATTTCACGTTTTGCGTTTGTCACAATTCTAGATCGCCTGTCGCCAATAATTTGAATAATGAACAAAAAATGGCCATCAGGGCTATCGTTGACAAGACCAATTTTCCACGCCCATTCTTATTGTACGGTCCACCAGGTGAATAAAAAATTCGTCAAATTTTGAATATCGTCTTCAAGGGCATAATATTTTGACAAAATAATCATCATTGATTTATCTCTTATCTATCTCTACATAGGAACTGGTAAAACCACAACGATGGTTGCTTCCATCGCAGAAATCGTATTGTTTTCGGATAAATGTGTATTGGTTTGCTCGCAATCAAACTCGGCCTGTGATGATATTGCTAAGAAACTCATGGTTCATCTCGATAACAAACAAATTTTAAGAATGTATGCATCTTCTTATAACATCGAGAAAATGGATCCCAAAATTGCAAGCATATCGAACAACATCAATTCAAGATTGGAATATCCATGTTTGGAGAAGTTGTATAGTTATAGAGTGGTTATATGTACGCTTTCAACGGCAGGTTGTATAACAAGATCGCGTGGGCTGGACATGCACTTCAATTCAAAACATTTTTCGCACATCTACATCGACGAGGCCGGGTTTGTTAACGAAATGACATCGATGATACCGATAGCTGGTCTGTTCGAAATTTTTCATTATTCATTCAGGTTTTTGTTTTTTAATAATTTTTTTCACTTAAAGGATTATGTACGGATGAAAATGGTATTATAAACAGCAGTATTGTCCTTGTTGGAGATTGGAATCAATTGGATGCTGTAGTATTGTCACAGAATGCCACGGCATTGGGCATGAAAACGTCGTTTATGGAATATTTATCCAAACAGCCACTTTATGGACGAAATTCCGAATCAATGTTCAACCCTCTTTACATTGTCCAGTTAACAAGAAATCATCGTAATCATCCGGAAATTTTGTCTATATCTGATCATTTGTTCTATAATAGAACATTAAAAGCTGAAGCACCGAAAGGCATGAAATGATTTCTTGAAGAATTTTATAACTAAATTATTATTAAATTGATTAATATGATCTATTCTAGGTAAAACTGATTGGTTCATTGGGACAGATTTCTTGGTTAATAAAAACTTCCCAATTGTATTTCGGAGCGTCAATGGTACGTGCGTAAAATCTGGTTCAAGTTATATCAATCAAGATGAAGTGGATGCCGTGATTTTCTGTTTGGATGAACTCTTCAAACGGAAATGGAAAGACCAATCAGTTACTTTGGAAGACATCGCTATTATAACGCCATACAGCGCCCAAAATAAACTAATTGAATCGCAAACATCGCATTTTGGAAAACTCAGCATCAAATGTCCAGAAAGCTATCAAGGACAAGAGAGCAATATCGTCATCGTATCGACAGTTCGGACTGATTCTTTGGGCTTTCTACGGGACAAAAAGGTATAAATATAAGCCCTAAGCCTCCCTTAACAGTATTTGCCACTTTACGTTTTGTGTCTGTTCAACTAATTTACTTTATTTGTTTTCAGAAATTTAATGTAATTATGACTCGTCCAATTGCTCTTTTAATCATTATTGGCAATCATATGGCATTAAGTAAAGAAGATCATTGGAGAGCGGTCATCAACCTTTGCTTAGAAAAAAAATCCATAACTCGTAATGGACACATCCTACATCCACGAATTTCACTTTGAGTACAAAGCTTATGATGAAATAAACATAGTTGTATGCCTGGATCCCAACTCACAAATGTGACAAAAAATATGTTCACGGAAGAATTTAAACTCATTTTGTAGCTCATAATTATTTGAAAGATCAAAAGAAGAAAAATTTCAGAAATAAATAAAAAATATTTAGTTAATTTCATTGGATCTATTAACTTCGCGGCAACTGTTCTCGTTCAAATAAATAAAAAGTAAGACAATTGGAATTTATTTGTCCGAAATATTGCGTATCGTGTTTATTGTGTCGATAAAAATATGGTTATTCCACTATAAAATCGATGTATTAAATCGAAATAATGGGTTTTCATGTAGGTTTCTGGATGTTTTTGGCTTGCTTTGCTTGAAGCTTGGCTTGAAATTCATCAAATAGATTCTCCCACATGGATTTTGGTTTTGGATGCGGCTTTGCTAGTTGACGATTGTTCTTTGGATTTAGGCCATGATTGAAACTGCCAAATTTATTGAAAAATTCAAAGTGCATATCGTCCATTGTGGCATGTACATTTTTTGGCGTCTTGATCGGCTGTTTGGTCGTCGGCGCAATTGGCTGGTCCGTTTGATCAACGAACATTGATTTGGCACGTTGTCGTTTGGCAGGCTCAACATTCGATTTTGGAATTGAACTTTCTGAAAATCATTAAAATATAACCATTTGAATTAGCAAGAGACCAGCTTTTAAGTGTGTCATTGCAACACAACATCATTGAACAGAAAAATAGAAAAAAACACCGTGCAAATATATGAAAAAATACACATACTTTTTCCAACACGTGGTAGAATACCATTTTGTTTTTGGTAAGCGTCAAGATTGGATAAAATTTGGACTGAATTCTTTTCTAGGGGGATTTAACTACGTGAAAACTTGTAAAAAAATGATATAAA
>NW_022598836.1:0-9717 GCF_009176505.1 Sitodiplosis mosellana | reverse complement strand
TGATAAGAGATAAGGAGATAAAATCTTCGAAAATATTTGTAGTACTTGTCGCGCTCTACAATTTTGTCCCAGACAGATATCTCTTATCTCTTATCAGTTGCGCAAAATACGCGAAACACCGCAGATGACCGCGAAAAATACGGGTTTTTTACTTGTCATTTTTCGCGTAACTGATAAGAGGTAGGGGAAATCTGTCTTCAGCAAAGCTGTAGAAAGGGTTGAGCTCTACAACATTCCCGAAGACACCAACTTGTTATCTCTTATCAGTTACTCGAAAAACCGCGAAAAGCGCGAGTTTTTTCTTATCATTTTTCGCGTTACTGATAAGAGATAACAAGTTGGTGTCTTCAAAAATGTTGTAGTACTCGACCTGTCCTATAACATTGCTCAAGACAAATATCTCTTATCTCTTATCAGTTCTGTAAAAAATGATAAGGAAAATCTCGCGTTTTTCGCGTTTTTGGCGTTTTTTCGTGGAACTGATAAGAGATAACGGAATAGTGTTTGCAAGAATATTATAGTACTTGACATGCTCTACAACTTTGCTGCAGACACAAATCTTTTTTCTCTTATCACACTCAAGTTTTCATACAAAAATGCATTATGGGCACCGATTTTACGAACAACGTTAGAAAATACATTTTACGGTTTGAAGCTTAAAGGTCCTCCGTGGTGTGTGTTTTCCTGATAATAAGACCTTAAAATAGACATACTTCTGGTAAAAATGTATTTTTCCAAAAAAAGCCTTACAAAAGTAGTGATATCAGATGAAAAACCTTTAGACGAGGTTGAAATGGAGTGACGCTCCGTACGTGGATTTACCACTCAAAAAGACTGATATCATTTTGAGTGACGCTTTGACGCTGTATTACCTCTGGATACGAAGTTCAGATGTGTTTTTCGCATTCACTATTGTAAAAACTTATTTACAATAAGGAACAATATCGCGTCACGACTTTTGAATTTAGTCTTCAAGTCAAGCTTTAAAGCGTTTTGCCGTCCAAAAGTCGTGATGCGATATTTTTCCTTATTGTAAATAAATTTTCACAATAGTGAATGCGAAAAACACTTTTGAACTTCGTACCCAGTGATAATACAACGTCCTAGCGTCACTCAAAATGATATCAGTCATTTTGAGTGGTAAATCCACGCACGGAGCGTTACTCCATTTCAACCTCGTGTAGAGGTTTTTCATCTGATACAGTTTACTCATAGGGAAAGTGCCACAATACATTTCAAATGTATGTCATTTGACTACTTTTTTCAATCGTGTGTGGCTTGAGTTGAATATAATCAACTTTACACTAGCAGCTTCTCTGCACACACACATCGTAGAAAAGAGTACAAAAAGCATAGTATTTTGGCAAATGCATCGAGTAACCATTGCAAAACATCAATACGTAGTAACGGCCTACAGAGAAGCTGTTAGCGTCGTCGTAAAGTTGATTATATTCTAGTAAAACCATACACGTTTGAAAAAAGTTGCCGAAAAATTCAATGATTCAATGAGTTGGAATTGAGATGGCATTGACTGCTATGTGTCAAATGACTTACATTTGAAATGTATTGTGGCACTATATCTATGGTATACATTTCCATATTCAAATAAAGCCATTGAAATATTATCACATGAACAGCACAACGACATATCGTAAAATTTGAATCGCTGTATTTCCATATTCAAATAGCCACGTCGAGTGAACACCACTCACACTTTAAGAGTGGAAAATGGATGGATTAAATTATACCGTATGCTTTGAAAAGTATATAAGAAGATGCGTTCGATCCACATGTCCATCAAACAATTCGTCAATTCTTATCAATTGATACGTTTACAATAAACTTTTGATAGTTTGAAGCTGGAAAAATGCTGAGTCGAAGATCTTTCACACTGCTGCTCGTTGGCTTGGTGGTATCCCAGGTGAGTCGGCCATTTCAAATTTTCTGTCATTCGATTCTTTCAGTTAAAAATTTAAGATAAGTTTTCTAAACTATACGTTCGAAAAAAAAGTTCATTTTTGAAAGAATATCTAAACTGAGTCAACGTCACTTCTACGCTAACAGCAATTCGTACACTAATGAGTCAGTGTGACAGTTGGCGTGAGCGGACACAGTTTGACAGCAACGATCGCATTCATTGTTCCCAATCTAGTCTAATCACTTTATTTTATTTGCACAGTTCTTAATCGTAAATGTGAGTGGAACATCAAACTCAACGACTGATTCAGTAAAAGATATAGTCAAACGAATTGAAAGTCGCGGGAAGAATAACGGTGGGGTGAATCTTAGCAAATCCTCTTCCTCAGTTGTGAGTGGAGCACCTTCCGTGAAAAAAATAACAAAAGCTCTGGAGCATATAAAATCTGCAGAACAACCAGACGGTAAGATTGGAGCTCCATTTATTCATCAGTTTCCCTCACAAATTTCATATACAAAGCATTTTTTGGTGTATAACGAGTGAATTGGTTCCGTGAAAATTTTCCTGTGATCTGATCTTTGTTCAACATTGTTTATATACTTTGCGATATAAAATGTGATCTTCGTCACATAGGTGGGCTGAACACAGGTCATTTCTCTTGGGTTACAGTCGATGTAATATTTCTTATGCTATAGGAGGTAATGTAATTTCGATTCACTGATCTACATTTTTTTTTTCAATTTTCAGTGAATATAAAAGACACAAAGGGAAGAACAGCTCTGCATAGAGCTGCTGAGACTGGTAAATTTGAACATTCATGCATGAAAACATTCACATATGTGTACAAAAAAAATGAATTGTTCAAAAAATTAAATTAATTTCATTGATCTGAATTATTTTTCAGGTAATACGGCGGAAGCTTCAAGACTCATCGCTAAAGGAGCCGATGTTAATATTGGAAATAATTTCAAAATAACACCTCTTCATTTGGCTGCTTTCAATTGTACAGTTGAATATAGTTTTTTACACTAAAAAGCTTCATCATTCAACATCTCACTTTGATATTTTGTCAAAACTTTAGCTTTTTATTGTTTCACTTTCTATCACACAAATTTGTGTTGTTTGTACTAACAGTTTGTATGGAAAATGTCTGTTTTGACATTAAAACCATCACATATTTGCGATATTTTAGTTCGAATCCCATTGTGGGTGGTAAACTAAAAAGATTTCTTGGAACTGTGTTATTTTTCAGGTCAAAAAGATGTTGCTAAACTTCTAATTGGTAAAGGAGCCAATGTTGATAGTGCAGATCAATCGAAAGTGACACCTCTTCATTACGCCGCTAAGAATGGTAAAGTTGAATCTTTATTTTCACCACATAGGCGATTGGTCTTGATCTTTTATCTTCGATTTATAATATCTTTCAGGTCACAAAGATGTTGCTGAAGTGCTTATCAAGAATGAAGCCGATTTTAATGTCAAAGATGGTTTTAATTTGACACCTCTTTGTTATGCTGCTCAGAAAGGTAATGTTTGGTTTTCGTTTTCACTGAATAGGAAATCTTTAATCTTTTCGATTGAATTGTTTCATTTTTCAGGTCACAATGATGTCGCTAAATTTCTCATCGGTGCAGGAGCCAATGTTAGTATTGGAAATAATTTTAATTGGACACCTCTTCATTTAGCTGCCATGAATGGTAATGTTGATTATTTTTACCAAATAGGAAATTGATTTGATCTTCTTCATCGATTGATTTTCGTCAGGTCACAAGGAAATCGCTGAAGAGCTCATTAAGAATGGAGCTGACATGAACTTCCAAGATGTTTTTAATCTGACACCTCTTCAGTATGCTACTGATAATGGTAAATTTGAATATTTCCTTCCCATTAAATAAGAAATTGGTTTGATCTTTTCCATCGATCTGTATAATTTTTCAAGTCGTGAGGAGTTGGCAAAATATCTCAGAAAAAAATGGAAAAAAATGAATCAGCTGAATAATCGGATGACTTCCTTCGATTCCCGTACTCGATCATCATGTAGAATATTAATTTCAATACTTCTTTAACAATCTTTGACCATACGAATATGCAATATTCTACTTTGTTCGACCATCGAATAAAATTCTGTAAAAAAATCTCATTTTGTTTGTTTTTTAGCACTACATGAAATGTAGAGCTACTAATCTGCTTTTTTTTCTTAATTCTTTTTGAGTGATGAAACAAATTATGGTGAATTTGAATTTTATGCTCATATTTTTTGTTAAATTTAAACCAAAGGCAGTATATTTAAAAAAATAAAAATAAAACCAAGATCTTGTAATTCATTTTGCAAATAAATTTATTACCTCAAAGTTATTTTGATGAAATACATTTCATGTAGTGCGCCAAAAAATAGTTTGTTGTGAAACAACAAAATAGATTAAGTAACTAAAAACTCAAGAACGCAGAGCGGAGCGAAGCGAAGCTCTGCGGTCTTGTTTAATTTTCTTTTAGTATTAAGTGAAATATTTTTTATATTATATTATTTTTGGATTTGTGCAGCAAACATTTGATTCAATTTGCATTCAATTTGATCCAATTGCGCTACTTTCCAAACCATAGCGAAGGTGATGAACAAAGCACATTTGTACTGGTAAGTAGTTAATATAAGTTATAAGCATTCATATAAGCATATTTAATGCTTAGCCCAAAAGGCAAAAATACCCCGACTCGCAAGCAATTCGAGTCTATTGTATGTGTGAGTTGGTTACGATGACTGTTGTGTCATGTCATTTAATCATTCACATTCACATTCATTTTCATATTTACTAATTTTAATTAAATTCTTCCAAATATTATCAGTTGAAACCAAGCATACTTCTCTCCATGGCTACCGATGCATTTTTTACGTCTCACCATCTATTGCAATAGATTTCATGTCACTAAATTGAAAATTAATTTGATTTTTTTTACTGATCTAAATTACTTTTTGCGTCACACGGTTATCGCTAAACTTCTAATCGATAAGAAAGCCAAATTTGGCTTTAAAGTTGATATTGGGGATAGTATGAATCAGACACCTCTTCATTACGCTGCTGAGAATGGTAATGTTGAATATTTAAGTTTACTTAATTGAAATTGGTCAAAAGTATTTAATTATTCATATTCATATTCATATTCACCGTATGTAAACGATAATCGATCTGTTGGCATTTTTTTTTAGCTTTAAAACGACTTTAAAATGGAATGGCGGCATATGTTGCCGCGAAGATGTGAAAATTTCCAGATTCGTATGACTACGTTACATAGCAACACCACTCAGCACTTCAAGAGTCAAGAATATTTTATAGAATTTGCAATTCAATGAGATCCAATTGCGTTATTTTCCAAACCATAGTGAAGGTGTTGAAGGAATGAACGTGAACATCTGGTATTTTCGATGCGATCCATTCCACGTGAAACGTATAATTTCGCACAATTTCACCAATTGACGACAATTGAATCGGTAAGAATAATTTTGACCTGTCAAATTGAGTGAAAATAAATGTGAAACATAGATTTTTTTTTATATGGACTTTACAACAACAACTCCATATGTTTCACATTCATTTGCCATCTTACCAATTCATATAATTGGTAGTATGACTGAAATAATACCTGATTGTGACCGAACTAAATTTTCGGATTCAATCAACTTAGCCAGTCTTAGTTGTTTGCAGCTACATCCGACCGAGTGACTGTTAGTCATTTTATTTCCACACGGGAAGCGAAAAAAAATTTGTGATATCAATTTTAAAAATCATTTCCACGCTATTTCAATCGTCCTAATTTGCATTCTTTTAACTAATTTTTACATCGTTCCCAAATATTTTAAAATTGATATCACGTATTTTGTGTTAAAATAAATTCAAAACTCATGAGCTATTTTTTAGGTCACAATAGCATCGCTAAACTTCTCGTCGGTAAAGGAGACAATGTCAATGAAGGAGATCATTTGAATCTGACTCCACTTCATTATGCTGCTAAGAATGGTAATTTTGAATTATTATTCTCACTAAATATGATATATTGATTTGATCTGGATTACGAGGGTAACTATTTATATTTTGCGCCTAACCAATTTTTAGTGTTGCCAGATGCAAACTGGAACTTCCATTGGAAAATTTGACATTTTTTAGGAATAAATACGTTGACAGATCGAAAAAAAAGTTTGCCCCTTTGGTTACACCAGCCCTTCAAAGTGAGGTCCATTTGTATGGGAAATTTTAGGGATTTTTACTCATTGCCATTGTGAAGACAATAAGTATGGCCGGATCCCAGTAATTATGTGTTTGTTAGTCACAATCAATAAGCAACACAATGGCAGTTCAAGTTGTCCTCAGAAGGTGCTCAGTATGGCTAACTCGTCAAAACTTTTTTTGTATGAAAATGGGGTAGGACCACACTTTGAAGGGCTGGTGTAACCAAAGGGGCAAACTTTTTTTCGATCTGTCAACGTATTTATTCCTAAAAAATGTCAAATTTTCCAATGGAAGTTCCAGTTTGCATCTGGCAACACTAAAAATTGGTTAGGCGCAAAATATAAATAGTTACCTACGTATTTTGCAGGGCATAAAGATGTCGTTGCAAGCTTCTTATCAAGTATAACGCCATAGTTAATCTTGAAGATCATTCGAAAGCGACACCTCTTCATTTAGCTTCTAAGAATGGTAATTTTGAATATTTATTTTCATTGCTAAATAAGAATATGGTTCGATCTTTTTCATTGATCTGTGTTATTTCATAGGTCACGGAAAGGTGGCTGAATATCTCCATGAGAAGGGTGGACGAATGTGAATAAGCTGAATAATCGGATGATTTCCCTCTATTCCCGTACTCCATTTTTTTTAATCATAACAAATTGGTATTGTCAGCAACAATGAGCTTTGCACACAAAATAACAGTACATTGTTGAGCTAATATGCGGTACAGTGCGTTCCATTTGCTATGTATTTGCATAGCGATTTTGCAGTGTGTATGTAATGCTCAAAAAATGAATAAATTATATGAAGAATAATATAATTTTCCTTTTTTTCAAATAAGCTTATTCATCAATGTATACTCCTCTTTCCTCGCTATAAGAAAAGGGAAAAACGGATAGTACTGATATCCGTCCGTTTTACTTGATTGAAAGAGAGCTACCATACGAAATTTTGGGATTTTTTTTTACGTTTTGTACGAATCTTCGTTACTTCGTTAGATTTAGTACAGCGCATGGTATCTTTCTTTCTATCTGGCTAAACATAGAAGATCCGACACGAAGCGGACGAAAAAAAAACAATATTGGGAAAAATTGAAGCGACCATCGCTAGTATGCTGAATATTAAACGCACCCATTCATTTTTCATTGTTTCAAAATAATACAAGAATCCTATTCCACCTGTCTCACTCCTACATAATAACATTCATTTAGGCATTAGGCGCGTGATAAAAGTAAAAACATCAAGATTCATGAGACATCTGTAGGTGAGTCTAGCATTGTGATACAGATGGGTATGATGCAAGCTCTATTTTCTGTATTAAGTTCAATGGCCGATTCATTTTGAATGGTCATACAGCATACACATAACAGCTCTGAAACGTCTTTAGAGAATATCTCTATGGAAAGTGTTACTAAGTATGGCTCTTATACGTTTAGTTTGTGACTATAGAATTGCAAAAGTCATCATTCAATTTATATTGGTAGATAAATCGAGGAAAAGTCAATCTGCAGTCAGTTTAGGCAAATCCATGTTGGTTGCAGAGTGCTTTGACTCTAACATTAGATCACAATTCGAAACGTAACATCAGGAAGGATGTAAGAAAACATTTTGTCAGTGTTTTGAATAATAATTAATGGAATGTAATACGTCCATGCAAAGAAGCACGTTGTGTCGTTTAATTATTCATTTTTACAATATGTAAATGAAGATCTATTTATGGTTATTTTTCACCTTTGAAACTTCTTTGAAACAGAGTGTGTTTTGTGCATGCTGCGAAGATGTGAACATTTCCATATTCCAATAAAGTCATTAGAATATTATCACGTGAATAGCATAAGGACAAATCGTGAAATTTAAATCGTTGTATTTCCATATTCAAATGGCCGCGTCGGATGAACACCACTCAACACTTTAAGAGTGGAAAATTTTTGCCTACAATTTCAATTCAATGTGATCCAACTGCGGTGTTTTTAAACCATCATGAACGTGATGAAGGAATGAACATGAACATCTGTTATTTTCGATACGATTCATTCCACGTGGAACGTGCCCTTGTTGATCTTGGAGATAATTTGGGTACGACACCTATAAGCTGTCGAGAAAGGTAATTTGGAATACTTTTTTTTCTCGCTAAATAGGAAATTGCTTTGATCTTTTTCATCGATTTGTTCTATTTTTTCAGATCACAAGCATGTCACCGAACTTCTCCTCCGTAAAGGAGCCAAGGTTAATGCTAAAAATCATCAGAATAAGACACCTTCAATCTTCATTTAGCCACTCAGAATGTTATTGTTGTATCACTACATAAGAAATTTGTTTGATCTCCTTCATTGATCTGTATTATTTTTCAGGCCACAAAGATGTCGCCAAACTGTGCATCGATAAAGGAGCCAAAATTCATTAGCTGTATAAGCGCATGCATTATTTCGATTCCCGTATATTCGATTGTCTTGTAGAATCCTAATTTCAATACATTTTTTTTCAATCTCTTCGACCGTTGCTTTGCTAGAACATCATTTAATATTTTGTCAAACATAAATTTCGATTGTGTTTGAAGTGGCTCTCGTACACTTTCAAATAAAAGTCGTGTTAAAAATATTCCATTCTTGAGCTGACTTTTCTTTTTCACTTTCTGTTCTGTATATCTGCAAACATATTCGAATGTATTTGTATATTCGTGAACTGCAAAGTTTATTTCAAGTGCCGCCAATGTGCATTGCATTGAATATTAGCAAATATGCGTTTTCCGATGGCTGAGCATCTCAGCATTTCGTATGCTGCGGATATATCCGAGCATATCGACGACGCATACTGTATAATACGGTGGTGTTGTTGAGCCTCTGCTCCGCTCTGCGGCTGTGCATAGCAAAGAAACGATTATTTGAATAATTGTTTGAGCTCTGATTTGAACCAAAATTACATGGCATTTTCAGAGCATATCAAGTTACAGTCCACAATTCATATTGCGTATTGAACACATTGCATTGGATCATAATTTGAAACGTAACAACTTGAGGGATGTAAAAAAACAATTCGTCAGTGTTTTGAACTATAATTGGTGCTATGTAATACGTTCGTGCAAAGAGTCGTATGTTATGTCGTTTCATTATTCATACATTCATTTTTACAGTATATAAACGATCTAGATGTTTTATTAACATTGAAACGACTTTGAAACGGAACGTGTTTTGTACATACCGAGAAGATGGATACATTTTTATATTTAAATAGCCACGTCGATTGAACACCACTCAACACTTAAAAAGTGAAAAATATTCACTTAAAATATTTTCCCCCCGGGGAAAAATATAAACCTGATTTGCGGGCTAGGGAGTGGCTAAACCCTCCCGGACCAGTTTTTATCTCAATGTATTTTGACGAGATCTATCGATTGGAGCTTCCCCCGATGTCGACTGACCCATTTCCTGACCCCCCATAGGGTTATTATCGATGATCCTTCCCTTACATATACATTACTCCAAAAAATGGTCTGGGGAGGGTCAGGGGGCAATATGGGTGGGTCCAATCGATAGATCTCGTCAAAGTACTCTGACAATACCCCCCCATTTGGGGGGGGGG
>NW_022598835.1:0-2040 GCF_009176505.1 Sitodiplosis mosellana | reverse complement strand
AATTAAAAACATCTTTTCAAATAATTTGTTTTCGAATTCAGTCGTAACTTAACGACTCGTAAGCAATTTTGTTTTGCTGTACGTGTCATGATTTCATGCATTTTCAGTTAAGTTGATTTTTAAATCGAATATTTGCGATACTTACATAAATCTCCGGGACTTCTTAGAGTCTTCGAGAAAGCCATATTTACCACTTTATCTATATAAAGGGTGTTTTTTTTAAATCCGTTTTTTTGATATTGAAATAAAACACACAAAAATTCTAGCAAAAATTCTTTGAAAACAATTGCTGTTGGTTTGTTTTTGTAGCGTATGGTATGCCATTTAATGTCCGACAAGCAGTTCAGGGATATGACCACCACCCCTCCTTTTTACCCGCCTTTCTTGACAGACCATTTTTGAGCCATTTTTGGGGATTTTGAGGTCACATTCCCATAATTTTATGAATTTTGTTGAACTTTAAAGCGTAAATCGTTTCATTTTCATCTGAGTAAACAAAAGAATTCATGTATCCCCACGGGGGAGTCGCCCATAGCCGTAAAATAGGGACATTTTGTTGGATGATGTACAGATTGCATATTCGAAATTTTGGGAAAAAAACTTACACGAGACATTTTCTCCAGTAAATTGATTTTTTTGCTCAAAATATGCTATGATATGGACATTTTATTAAACCCGGTGATCATCCAGACCAATTTTGTCAAAAACAGTGGAAAATTTGTTTTTGGGTATTGCCCAAATGGCTGAGAATAGAGACTGCTCGATGAAACCAGATTACTGCCCAAAAACAGATTTTTTCACTCTGTACTAATGAGTTTTGGGCTAATTCGTATTTATTTTGTTATTTCATGGAAGTTTTGGCCAAAACCCGTCCATATTTTGAGCAAAAAATAACTTTTCTGGTCAATTATAAGCAGAAAAGAGAAAAAAAATAAGGTCGAAAAATTTTGTGTCGGGAAGACCCCCCAAAAAGGACGGGTGTGATCATATCCCTGAACTGCATGTCGGATATTAAATGGCATACCATACGCTACAAAAACAAACCAACAGCAATTGTTGTCAAAGAATTTTTGAATCAAGATTATGGAAAGAGCATGTTGCCCCACACTCGCACATTCCATGCCAATTCCATAAAATACGTGTATATTTTGACAGTGATGTGAGTAACAAAATTCGCACACCGAATAAATTGTAATACATATAAACGGAGCTTTCCATTTCTGTTTTATTGCTTGAAGATAAACATTTTTGTAACTATATCTGCCACTTAGAATGGAAATTATTTACTAAGATGATTTTACTTGAAAATGTTTACAGTTGCGTTAATAAAAAGTTTGGAAACATTTCATACACTACCGTATGTATTCCAGCAAGTATTATGGTTACAATAATTGTCTCGTAGGCTATAGCTGTGCCATATCCGTATCTTAATAACCATCCTAATAATTTTGAGAGATTATTGAGATCCGATCATAATACCGATAAATCTTAATAACGCTATCAACTTTTTATCAGGTTATTAACTATATTCAAATAATAACGTTACCGGATGAATCTTAATAATATCGTTTTGAAGTTATCATGATCGAATCCTGATAATTTATCAACATTCAATCTCAATAATCATCAAGTTCTGGAAGTGGGTTTTGGTGGATCCTCGATGGGCCAAGGGCAGTGTCAACCCGGATCTGGTCCATCCTGAAGATCCACTTCCAGAACTGGGAGCAGTTCTGGTCGATCCTGAGGATCCAACAAAACCCACTTCCAGAACTTGATGATTATTAAGATTGAATGTTGATAAATTATCAGGATTCGATCTTGATAACTTCCAAACGATATTATTAAGATTCATCCGATAACGTTATTATTTGAATATAGTTAATATCCTGATAAAAAGTTGATAGCGTTATTAAGATTCCATCATAATAACGATATCGAACGATATTTTTAATTTATTACGATATCTTGATAAAAAAAATCGTGAGCACAGCTGTATCGTAGGCTGCAATTATATTTGTTTATTAGAAAATTTTAGTAATG
>NW_022598834.1:0-1919 GCF_009176505.1 Sitodiplosis mosellana | reverse complement strand
AAGCTGAAGACAGTTATCTCTTATCTCTTATCAGTTGCGCGCAAATCGCGCACATAAAAAAGCAAATTTTATATAGAACTTTTTTTACTTATCATTTTTCGCGCTTTTCGCGGAACTGATAAGAGATAAGAGATAACTGACTTCAGCAATGTTATGAAAGACCTCGTGTGCTACAACTTTGCCGAAGACACCAAGTTGTTATCTCTTATCAGTTCCGCGGAAACCGTGAAAAACCGCGAGGACCCGCTAAAAATGAACATACACGCTTTTAACCATTTTTAAATCGACAGAAACTTGCTCTTCTCTTTCGTAACAAAGTCAATGAAACATACACTACTCTCAATCTCACCCATAGATTTTACCCATTAAATTCAAGATGAAAAAAGAGACACAATCAGAAGACTGCTTACAAAAACGTCTATAAAATTGACAAAATCGTCTAATGAAATGACAAAAACGTCTATGACAAAACCATCTAAAAATGTAACAAAATCGTCTAAATTTTTTTCCAAAATATGACAAAATCATCTAAAATTCTGACAATTTTTTTTGTGACAAAATCCGTATTAAAAGTGACAAAATCGTCTAAATTTGCAATTTCCGAAAAAAGTGACAAAAACATCTAAAAACCTCCAAAATCGTCTATAGACAAAACGCGTTTTAAAAATGAAAAAATCGTCTAAATTCGCAATTTCGAAAAAAGTGACAAAAACGTCTATGGACAAACAACCCATTAAAAATGACAAAATCATCTACATTCACCAATTTTTTTGAAAAATGGTTTCAAACTCGTTTTTATTTTCACAAATTCGTATAATTGTATATTTATGAGAAAATGTTTGTTCAAAATATCAATTCCCCCTTTTTGCTCGACTGAAACTCAATGAATGGAGCGCAGAACTTAATGCTTATTGTTAAAATAAATTCTAATTGACACAAATTGACTACTGCATACGCTGGAGGGAGTTTCGCAGCCTATTGATGACATTCGGTGCGAGCGTTCATTCCTTGCGAATCGATTCAGCGTCATTCAATGCACCGAGTGTCAAACTTCTGGATATTATCATAAGAAACTGCCCGTCATTACATCGTTTGGCATTGATACAATTCCAACTACAACAAGGAATATTTGATGGTTCCAACCACTTCTTTCCGCACATCGAAATACTTCAGTAGTTTAGTATTTTCGGAATAAAAATTTGCAATGGTGAATGTAGATGATTTTGTCATTTTTAATACGCGTTTTGTCCATAGACGATTTCGGAGGTTTTTAGACGATTTTGTCACTTTTTTCGGAAATTGCAAATTTAGACGATTTTGTCACTTTTAATACGTGTTTTGTCCATAGACGATTTTGGAGGTTTTTAGATGTTTTTGTCATTTTTTTCGGAAATTGCAAATTTAGACGATTTTGTCTTTTTTAATAACGATTTTGTCACAAAAACAATTGTCAGAATTTTAGATCATTTTGTCATAAAATATAGACGAATTTGTAAAAAAAAGTGACAATTTTTCAGTAGACGATTTTGTCAATTTTATAGACGATTTTGTCATTTTTATAGACGAAATTCTATTTAACCCAATCAGAAAGCAACACAACTGATTCCACACAGAGAGGAGTCCAAAAGCGAATCAAACAGCCCTCCGAGATGGCATTAGTGAATGACAATATTGTTGAAAATCATTCAGACTTTATCGTGTGATGAAAAAAATCAAAGAGAAACGAAACTCAACAAGTCAATAGCATACATATTCATGTAGTGCTAAAAAGATGTCTATTCGGAAATTATTTCAAACCTTTTATTAAATTTTTCTCATACATTGCACCATTGGGTATTTATTAGCTGAATGTCGAGAACAAAGAGAGCGTCCCGATCATTGCAGCTGATTAGTGAGTATGGATTACATAGTGCACCACA
>NW_022598833.1:0-3665 GCF_009176505.1 Sitodiplosis mosellana | reverse complement strand
AATCCGAAATTGCCAATCATTCTTACGACAGATGCATGCAATACATCTGTGGCAGGAGTTTTATCACACAGATTTCCTGATGGACTCAGACCAATTGCTTTCGTATCTCGATCTCTTTCCAAAAGTGAAATGAACTATCCGGTGATTGAAAAAGAAGCATTAGCCATAATATTTTCTGTCACAAAATTGAAACAATATTTATTGGGTAATTTTTTTACTCTGTCCACTGATCACAAGCCTTTATTAGCGATTTTTGGTGAAAAGCATGGACTACCTTTGATGGCAGCCGCTCGCATGCAGCGCTGGGCACTCATTTTGAGTGGTTTTAATTATGAAATAAAATATGTAAAAGGCATTGACAATGAGGCCGACAGTTTGTCACGTTTACCTCAGTTGTCGTACATTCACGAATGTAATGATGCAAATTATGTAAATTTGATTGAAAAAGACAATGCATTGCGAATCAATTTCAAAAATATTGCCATTGAAACACGTCGTGATCCAATTCTTAGCAAATTATCACAAGCTATTGAATCTGGTACGATCGATAAGTTGGATTCCAACTCCGACGCATTCAAAGGCAAATCGCTCGAACTCACAGTGCAATACGGTTGTGTTATGTGGGGTTATCGAACGATTGTGCCTTCGAAATTGCGACAATACATTCTAAACGAATTACATGCATCACATATGGGCGTTGTCAAAACGAAATCGTTAGCACGATCATATGTGTAGTGGCCAAAAATTGATTCTGAAATTGAAAATTTAATTAAAAAATGCATTCCATGTCAACAATTGCAGGCAAGTCCACCAAAAGCAGAGCTCATTCCATGGAAACCAACGGACTCTGTTTGGAGTCGAATCCATATTGACTTTGCCGGACCGAAATTTAACCACTATTTTTTGATTGTTGTGGATTCACACACAAAGTGGGTTGAAGTTTTCAAAACAAAAACAATAACATCTGCATTTACTATTTCTAAATTGCGTGATTTGTTTAGTCGTTATGGTATTCCCGACAGAATTGTGAGTGACAATGGAACTCAGTTCACTTCTGCTGAATTCAGCGATTTTACCAAACGAAACAACATTGAACACATTTTCACTTCACCAGGTCATGCAGCAACAAATGGTCAAGCTGAAAACTTTGTGAAAACGTTTAAAAAGTCGTTCATTGCTAGTGTTAATAGCGCAGATTTAAACAAGACAACATGTGATTTAGACATGATCATAAATCGAATTTTGCTTGATTATCGAAACACTGTTCATTGTACAACAGGTGAAACGCCAGCTAAATTATTTTTTGGGCGTTCTTTACGCACACGTTTCAGTAATTTACGTCCACCGACTGTACGTGAAGTGATTGAAGATAAACAAGAAATGCAAAAACGTAATTTTAAAGGTAAACGTAATGTCACATTCAAACAAGGTCAAGAGGTCATGATTAGAAATTACAAAGATCCAAACAACGCATCATGGTCGCAAGCAACTGTAAAGCGAAAAGTTGGTCCACGTACGTATACTTGTGTATTCACTCACAATAAAAAAGAAATAAACCGTCATTTGGATCAAATGCGCGATCAAAGTTTTGAAGAAGAAAATGTGCAATTGGATGAATCTGTCTATGAAGAAGCAGAAGCATCCACTTCAAGTTTTCAAGACGCGACTGTGATAGATGTTTCAGATGAAAGTCTGAATGATGAAGTGTTAGGTCAGTCGCTAACAGGCAACGATTCGAGGGTTAATGATCCTGATTGGATACCAAGTACATCTTCGAAGGATTCTCATTCGGCGGCTGATGAAAGAGAAACAAGCGATCAAAATTCTCGTGAAGGGAGGAGAGAGCTACGTCCACGACTCGATGGCAAAGCTGTCAAACCTTCCAAGTGATCATTTGTTTACCACAGAATTTGGATAATTTTTATTTTTCATTTTTAATTCACTTCATTCATTTTTATTGCATTGTAAATAAAGAAATCATTTTATTTTGATATTGAGAAACAACTTTAGGAGGAGCGTGTTGTATACGTGTCTAAAATCTACTACTACATTAGACACATTCACGCCAAACGAATAAAGACGTAACAGAGCGACATCTCATATGTCAAACACAAACGAACCATTTACATTTTAGCACATCAATAAACGATTCATTCTATTCGCAAGCATCAAACAAGCAAGTCTTTCATTTCTACGAGTACATCACATTATATATACGCGAGAATGACGTCGCTTTTCAATGCAGATTCGATTTACTGATTTTCTCCATAAAATGCTATAATTACAGCTGATTTAAATTCTACTCCATTTCAGTTAATAAAAAAAAGTACAAATTACATCATTCGCTCAATCAAAAATTGAAAACATTCGATTCATTTACTTAAAGGTTCAGTTCCTATTTGCCTCGAAAATTCGCAATTCAAACAAAAATAATGATTATGATTGCTTTTTTTTTCATTGAATTGTATGACAAAGGAAACGTTCTCTGCCTTTTTTTTCTTCGATTCAAAAACAACAACAGTATTTTTCTTTTGTGCTGATTTGCAAAATATTTTTCGATTTAAATTAAAGCAAAAACATTTTTTTTTCAGAATTGTTATTGTGAAATACGAATTGGAATGTGGAAATGGACTATTGATCTCTATATGCGGTTCAAAAAATGTGACCAAATATGTGTGTTAGCGAATTTCGGAGGAAGAAATTTTAATATACAAATCTGATGTATGTGTACCTCCTTGCGCGTGCAACCAAAGTTCATTCAAAATTGATAACTATTATTTTATATGCGTTGGGAATTTTTTTTTTTACGAGATTACTTGCAATTTTCATGCGCGTGCAGTAGTTTTTTTTTGAATTCCAATTTGTTTTTTTTGTGATTTTATTTATTATGAGGAAAATAGTAGCTCAATTTTGTGCTCCCATTGAATATTTTTTGTGCTTTTAACCAAAATTTAACATGCATAGGCATCGAATGTTGGCTCTTCAATATTTCAGTTGTTCAGATTTAAAAATTTATGCACGTTTTGATGAAAGTTATTTTGAAAAATGTAAGAGAAAAATAGAGATAGAATCTATACAAGTTGCAATCAATGTTGTATCAAAATTGGTCTCATTGTTTTATGTAACAAATTAACGTTTCTGGAAAAATTCTTTCTGTTCATACATTTCAAAAGGTTTTTTTTTGTGGTTTGAATAGCAAATCAATATCCGTTGTACAATTTACGGTCTTTTCTACAATTTTTTTTTACAAGAGTTTTTTCCGTTGATAAAATAAACTTTTTTCTATATTTCCAATTATACTTCACAGAAGATGAAGCAACTATGTTTTTCACAAATTGATCGATTTCACTTATTTTTGAAGTCCATTTCTTCTCGTTTACAATTTTATTTTCATTCAACGCAGTAATTTTGGAAATTGATCTTTTATTATACGCTTTTTCATGATACGCTTGTTTTACTTTTTTCACCCCAAAGATTGGAAAGAATTTACGTGGTTTTATATATTTTCCAAGCGACTTATTGATCAAAGAAAAATGTGAATAACTTATTTTCGATGCTTCAAAAACGGCTTTGCTAATGATTTCTTTAATTTCACGGAAATTTTTGCACAGATTTTCGTTATAGCTGTGCCATATTCGTATCTTAATAACCATCCTAATAATTTT
>NW_022598832.1:0-1376 GCF_009176505.1 Sitodiplosis mosellana | reverse complement strand
CACTTTTTTATAAATATATAAAGATTTATTAAAAAATAACAGTGCGGCGTATTTCAACCAATGTATTCGCCATCGTTAGCTATGACTTCCCGCCATCTTTCTGGCAGCTTGTGGATTCCTCGCTTGAAGAAGTCCTCGTCTTTTGAGGTTATGTAGTCATCAACCCATTTTCGCACTTCTTCCTCATTTTGAAAGCGTACTTCAGACAGGGCGATTTGCATCGAACGGAACAAGTGGTAGTCAGATGGAGCAAGGTCTGGAGAGTACGCGGGCTAATCAAGCCGGTCCCAACCGAGCTGTTCTACCTTTTCTTTAACGATGTCTGCTCGATGTGGCTTGGCATTGTCGTCGTGAAACAAAACTCGGTGGTGTTTTCTCGCTAATAATGGTCGTTTTTCGTCCAATGCACGTGCCAAATTGTTCAATTGGCGTCGATAGCGGAACCTGTCAATCGTTTCACCTGGTTTTAGCAGCTCGTAATAGACGACACCCTTCTGGTCCCACCAGATGCACGGCATGATCTTATCGGAATGAATATCTCGTTTTGGCTGGGAAGGTGCTGGTTGGCCTGGGTCAACATAGGCTGCTTTACGTTTGGGGTTATCGTAATACCCCCATTTTTCATCGCCAGTCATAATTCGATACAAAATCTGTTTCTTTTGTACTCTGCAAGATGTTTTTTGCATATTGCGATTCATGCTTGGAGTTGCTCTTCAGACAGTTGATGTGGAACCCATTTGCCCAGTTTCCGAATCTTTCCCATTGCATGCAAATGTCTAGAAATGGTTGCTCGATCGACGTCTAACTGCAATGCAAGTTCTCTTTGCGTTTGGGTTGGATTTTCATCCAACAATTCTTGCAATTCGGCATCTTCGAATTTTTTTGGCCTACCTGGCCGTTCTTTGTCTTGCAAGTCAAAATCACCACTTTTGAATCGATTAAACCAATTGAAACAGCTTCTTCTCGACGGAGCTTGATCACCATAAGTATCTAAAAGCAATCGATGAGCTTCAGCGGCAGTTATCTTCGTATCAAACAAGTAGAGAAGGGCCCCTCGAAAAAACACCTTCTCACGGTTCATTTTGAATCGATCCAAAAACAATGACGCGGTATTAAAAATGAATCGTTCTGCTCTGAATTAGATTGCTAAATGACACATGTTCAAAATGCAATTGGATTCACTTGTCAAACTATGTACAGTTTTAAGTAGCGACATCTAAATGTCGAGTGCAAAAATTCATGCACACACCCAATAAATAAAGAAAAATTTATTTTGTTCAGGTCATACGGATGTCGTTGAAGTGCTGATGCAATTCAGCCGGGCTGCACGGAAAGGTTGGAAACTTAAATGAGTTCATTGGATCGTAGAAAATGTT
>NW_022598831.1:0-5198 GCF_009176505.1 Sitodiplosis mosellana | reverse complement strand
AACACCAACGACGACGACGACAACGACGACGGCACACGAACGGAAAAGTGTCTCAAAAAGTGGTTTTCTACGCGTTTCATGAGTTTTTATGATGATCTAAACCAATTTTGCAAAAAAAAGTTTTCGGGACCAATTCCTATACTTTCCCTTGACACGGTGTGTACGGAAAAGTAAAATCAAAAAAGAAAAAAAGAAAAAACAATTTCAAAGTTTTTTCCGTAGTTGAATTACAATGATTGATTGGATCGCCGCCAGATATTTTTGTACATATGTAGCCAATTAATAATTGAGAATCGAAAATTGCAAATAAAAGGGAAATTGCAGATTTGTGAGATTTTAAGTGTGTTTGTGTAAGTGAATCATTAATGCGTTTATTTTAAATAACATTTTATACATTGGAAAAGTATCAAGTGCGTCATTATTTTGTTCTTATTCTGTCAGAATGGCTCAGAATAAAGAGAAAACAAAAACAGAGCAAAAAGAAAACAAACAAAGTGATAATGACAGAAATGAAATTTAAAGAAAAAAAATAAATCATTGATAAAATAAGAAATTATGCAGAAGCAAACAACAAAAACTCAATGCAATCGAGTATATGTCTGTTGCTTTTTGTTGTTGTTGTTGTATTCTTACTTCCTCTAGGTGGACCGGGACGTCGTGGTGTTTGACGCGGTATTTGACGCTTTCGGGTTACTTCAGAGCAAATATTACGGGATCCAAGCTCATTTTGTATGGCTCCAGCGCCCAATGGTATACAGAATCTCGCCTCCAGCGGATCATAATCTCGACCATCATGATTAGCGTCGAAAAATTTCTTAGATCAATACAAAAATTCGAAATTATCGATAGGCATTGAATTATCCATGCCTACATGGTCATACCGTTTGTTTCCTTGGATTATATCACCCTAAATTAGTGATATCGAACAAATAGACAAAGCACTATGAATATTTGTTATGATTATTTTATTGGAAAGAATCAGTTTTTTTTTTTGTAAAACACTAAAACACTGTCTATTATTCATTAGAGAAACTTTTAAAATGTTAAATAGATGAATTATAAATTATTATAAGCAATGCAAATTATAAATAATCAAAAAGATAAGTGAAATCGGGCCAAGAAAACTTATAAATTTGCAAAAATTATCGCCTCTTTCGTTTCGATGAGATTAATTTTGTCTTTGCATTTGCATCGTTTGTTAATAATACTATGAATCCAGTTCAAGTGGTTACTAATTGGCACGTACACCGCTGCCGATTTTTCTTCTTCACAGTTCTGTTCATTCAAGAGTAAGGCGTGTCTTTTACAATATTTGGGCATTCCCAGTAATATCATACTTCCGTCCTTCATTACATGGAAAATTGGCTGGTCGAATTCAAACTGAAAATAGAAAAAACGTAAGTAAGATTAGAATAATTCAATGATAGGGTGCATATTTGGGTTGTTTTTCTTGAATTTAAACCGGATGAGAAAATATTATCAACTTATGATTTTGTCGACGTTTTATCAAACTATTTAATTTCGTAATTTGGAATCTTACCGGACATAAATCACAGCCAGGGCTCGCCTCTTCAATGTCGATACACATAAGATCCGACGCCGATTGTCCGTTATTGAATATTTGGCACGCTTGTTCCGAAAAAAGTCTAACGTCAACTTTTTTTGTGATCCTATATTGTAGGATATTGCAATTGGTAGTCGATAGGTCCGGTCATAAATATTTAATGGTGTAATTGCCAAGTATGCGGGTTGCGTATATTCGTCTAAATGAATGTCTGCTTTTAACTCAATAATTGCAGGTGAAAATTCATTCGGATTTTGATTATATGTGTCATGAATATATGCAAATTTAATTTGCTGTATATTCTTGTTGTTTATAACAACTTCTGTGTATGGCATCCTGTTTTTAAAAAAAACGAAAATTAGTTTTAATAATTGGACAGTGGTTTGCTTCATCATAAAAATACATTTTTTCATATGTTTGAGCGCACGCTTATCGTACACACTGTTCTCAATAAAATATATTAACAAGACGTAAATGTATATTAATACATGTATATTGCATTGAGAACCGTGTTTGCGGCAAGCGTGCATTAGAATATATGTGAAATGTGGAAAAATATTTTGTCCTGGTAAAATGCTCCTGGTAAAATGCCTGGTAAAATGCACTTCGCGGTTGTTAATATATGTTTAGTTGTTATTAGAGTTGCGTGGCATCTGTAAAAATTAAATTGAACAATCTTTGTACTCCATGGGAATCTTATGTGACGTTTCACTCCGAATTTGGCGCTGAATGTGTTGCTCTGTTTGCCTAGTTCTGGAAAATAAAATAAATGATCATGTTAATTAAAATAGACATTCACGCACTAAAATCCCACTCTTATCGTGACTCGGCGAAGATTCGAGCAACTAAAACTCACTATATTTAAGATATAGAATTACTTTAAGAAGAAATCACAATTAAAATATTTTAATTGACTTACTACAGGTACAGTTATCTGCATAAACTGTGTAAACTGCACAGCAGAAGAAAAACAATTTTACGAACATACGTACGTTCATTTTGAATGCTAAGACGAAAATGAATGCAAAAAAATGCTGAGCAAGAAAAATATTGTTTTCGGCCAGGCAATTATAAATATAACTGTCATACGATTGTTGACTGTCGTCGCACAATTGAAAACTTTGTAAATGTAAGACTTTTCTTTGTGTGGGTAGGTATTGCCATGGACGAAATAAGTAATTTTATGTTCAGAAATTTTTTAGTCAAAAGGCGAACAGCAAATTTGCGAGCGCAAAAACCTAATATATTTACAGCGAGCGCAAAAGGCTGTTCGCCTTTTGACTAAAAAATTTCTGTGTTTGTGTTCTGCGCACAGGTTTTGTAGGAAAGGTTTTTCTTCTCAGGCCGTCAAGTATAAGTGCTTTTTCAATTGAAATTTGACCTGACACATATTGAATTTTGTAAAATAGTTAAATTAATACTAAATGAGCCTAAAGGTTAGGCATCTGCCGGAAAAATATTTATTAATTCATTATGTCTCTCCAATACTCGGCCAAAAAGAAGACAGATAACGAAGAAATCGACCAAGAATCTCGCATCGTTCAGAAGATTAAGGATGGCACAATCAAAAACTTTGCGGGCGTTGATACAGGCGTGCGAAGTTGGAATACCACAGTAACACACAACAATGAAACTGGCAAAGGAGTAAGCTTTGTATACATTTGAATAAGTTGTATGTATTTTAATAGAAAATATCGAAAAAAACACTTCTTAAGTGCCAAAATTCAATAACTATACCTTTTTTTCTATTTATTTTTTCAGTACAACTTTGTAATGTCGAGCAAGCAATTCCACTGGCAAACAGGTCAAAAGGTGCGAAATGTCAAAGAAAAGCGATGGACCAAAAAGTTCGTCGAAATGGAGCGCGCAGACAGAGAAAATCGTGAGCTGTATCCAGTGATGCCATCGCCAAAAGGGTCACACTGGCTGAACTACATAAAGCACCGAGTTAAGATGATGAAACATGGAATCTGCGCTTACTCGACTGCCAAATACACTCGACTCGCCTTGGACAAACACATCAAGAGCAGTAGTGTTGTCGACAAATGGGTGAATAAGGTTACCGATAAGCAACCGACTGTGTTTTTGTTTGGTGCTGATGGCGAAATACCACCTGATAGCCCAATAAGTATCAAAATGCACGTGCGCTGCCCAGGGGTTCGTAAGACTTTGAGGTCAATAAAAAAGCGCCGAAATTGTTTCATATAATTGGTGGACGAATGGGGATTATCTCAAACAGACGCAAGATGTATGAATCGATTCGAAAACCAGAGAAAAGAGGCCAGATTCAAGAGATGCCGTTGCGTATCCGACGCCAAAACATTGCTGCCAATAAAAATTGTGTCAAAGTTGGGCAAGACGGATCTATCGATATTCCGACAGTTGCAACGCGCCATGAACGAAGAAGCATTGGTAGGAGACGAGCGTTTATTCCCAAAAGTAAAAAAAATACTATAAAAACTGGTAATTAAACCATGAATGCTCTGTTATTTGGCATCGTGACGTCGTGGCTGCTAAGAACATTCTACTGAAAAGTAAGACTAATTGACGCACAATTTCGATTGAATGATTTTTTAAGACGGTTCATTTGTTCAATTGTTCAGGACTATGGACATTACTGGGACTTCCGATACCGGAGGCGATCAATAGGTATTGGCGCCAAGCCCGCGAAGCTGTTGAAGCAGCCGCTGCTGCTGTCACCATCGTGGATAATGATGTAGAGATGTTCGAGTAGGACCAGCAGCCAGCTGATCATGCTTTCTAATCAACACAATGCAAACTAAAAAAAAAAACAAATGTAACATTAGTTATGGCTATCCCGATCATGTGGGATAGTTGCGTAGCAGCAAGTTGACTCCCCATTTGGTTGATGTTAACTGCGCAGGAGTACTTTAGTAGGTGTTTTTTGGGTAAGCATTATTCGCTTTTGCAAAGAGTTTTTTGCTTCGGGACGTGTCAATATCAATCGATTCTTTACATTGATGCCATAATTTGAAACTTAATTTTATGCTCTTTTAATTGAAAACTACCATTTTTCTCTTTTCAATTTCAGGAAAACACCCTATTTGTAAACGAAGTGTCTATTTCTATATAAATACAATGGAATAAAATCAAAATAAAGCATAAGCAAAAGTGAATATGTATAGTTGGCAGTTTTACAATGCATGGCCTATAGGTATATATCTGTATATATCTATGGCAATCAAACAAACTACTACTACTACTGGATGAAGCCATATCGTCGGGCGACGCTGAGAAATTCATTGCGTGCCACATAACCGCCAACCATTTCTCGTTGGCCAGCGTATTCAGTGCGTCCATGTAACACTCGCCAGTTATCGAAGATACACACGGTGCCCGGTTCTAATTTGAAACGCCACTCATTTTCGTCGCGCTGAATTTCGGTCGCCAGCGCTTTGTAATGCTTGTAGAATTTTAACATTTCCTCTTGTGGAATATTATTGAACAGTGCCCGATCATTCATGTTGAAACTTGGGGTAAAATAATAGAAACAACTGAGTATCGTTCGATCTTAGCTTTGCAATAGTAAACAGTTATTGCTATATCGCTCTCAGCATCTCATAGGATAACTGAACGAGATAATTCAGCTGGCTGAGATGACGCAGCGACGCAT
>NW_022598830.1:0-14452 GCF_009176505.1 Sitodiplosis mosellana | reverse complement strand
CAAAAAAAACGTCCAAAAATCTAGAAAAATGCTGATAACTTTTGAACCGTATGACAAATATCGATGATTTTTATATGTAAATTGATCAGAATGAGCTCAGCTTTCCAACGGTTGTCAAATCAACTTGATCCGATCAATAGTTTTTGAATTATGGATGTGAAAATGAAATTGACACTTCATAGGTGCGCAAAATACTTACAGGAAAAAACTTGCAGACTCGATTTTAACGATAGAGGTATGGTTCCTTGGGCAAATTTTCTTGGAATGACCCATAGAACACGGAAATCATAGGTATTTGGTCGATTTTTTTCACTCCCTACAAATCGACCCGCCCTACTGACTAGCCAACTGGCCATGGTATCAGATCTTCAATATATTTGACAAAAAAAAATTTTGTATCCATGAGTGGGCCACCTACAAATTTCCTAGAAAAATGCCAAAAAATGAAGTAAATACCAAATAAATTCAATGTATGATGAATATTTATTCAATGTAAATAATTTTCAAGTACAAACGTGTACAAAATTATGCTTCTGATTCATCAGAATCGAAGTCATTGTCCGAGTCACAGTTTTTACATGTGAAATAACTTCGTATCATGTTGGCACATTTCATGTGGGCGATGCTGGGGCACTTATTGCATTTGATGGAGTTGTTTACATTCAATGGTGGTTCCAGTTCTTTTAAGCAAACGATGCAGAATTCGGTTTCCTCAGATGATTGATCAGACTTCTTTTTCGACTTTGATTTCTTCGTCTTTTGTTTCGCATTTTTTTCCTTTTTTTCCTTCGCAGCTGGTTTCTTCTTCGATGCTTTTTTCGGTGTTGTTGTCGAATCTTTTCTTGCTCGCTTTCATGGTTGTGCTGCTTTTTCTTCCTTCTTTCGATTAAGTCCGTCACGTCTCTTCTTTTTGTCGTGCAATTCCTACATACATTCAGGCGAAGTCAACACTGCACTTTTCATTGGCTTACGGCCGCGATTTGATTTCTTTTGCGGAGTTTGGGTCGGTTTCAATGGACCAACTTCAGCCAACATTGAAGCTAAGCTTGTCGCACGGGAAAGTGATGTTGACGATTCCTCTGAATTTCCTTGAGATTTCGATCCGGCACTTCCTCATTCAATCGATTGATGTAACGTTGCAAATTGGTTCTTGGAATGGCATAGTCTTTTGCGGTCTTTCGGAGTGGTTTCTGCCCCAACTTAATTGCTTTTACAGCTTGCAGCAAAGCATACAAATCAATATCTGGTTTTTTTCCTTCTTTAGGAGTTTTTTACTTGATTTTTTCGACGACATGCTGAAAATTCATCCAAAAACCACAAAAAATAATATTAAAGTCAATAAAATACACTTTAAAGTCAATATAATGTGTTTTACATGCATACAAATGACAAACAAGCATTAACAAAGAAAAAAGTAGGTGGCCCACTCATGGAGACAAAAAGTGGCCCACTCATGGAAATAGTCGCCATTTTGAATGACTGACCAAAAAATTTCTAAAACTCAATATTATTGCGAAATACTTTTGGGTGTTGATTTTCAATGTCTGTACTACACAAAAAAATATTACTCACCTTAAAATTGTCGATTTTTCGAATTTTTCTGACGATAGGAAAAATACACAATGTTATAATTTCGATTTTTTTTGGCACTTTTTTTTGCTAATGCTCGACACAACACAAAACGCGTGCAATCACTTCGACGTTTCATATATTATGGTTTTGGGGTACGCTGAAGCTGTTTCAGCTATTGGTTTGACATTTGGAATGTCACATGACAGAAATTTGACAGGTGGCCCACTCATGGAGACGGCCCACTCATAGAGACATTACCCTACTATTGCTCGAAAATACTATTCATTCGTCACCTATATCGCCAATACCTTGCAAATGACGCACAAATATACATATTTGTTGTTGTACTGAAGCGCTAGATGCACTGATAGTTTATCAGGGCGGCGACTCCATAGATGGCTTATTAGTAGTATTTTCTGATAGCTATTAATTTGTAATTTATACGTTACTATCGCGCACTGTACAGAACATAATTGATGATTTTTGACCTACCCTTGTTGATCGTACCATTTTTATCACAGTCCGAAATAAAATAAAATAAAATTGGTAATGCCAACAGAGGTGCAGAGGATAGCGCAGAACGACCGCGTGTGAGTGAAGGTCCTCTGCTCTATCCTCTCCACCTAGCTATCAGAAAATACTACTAATAAGCCATCTACGGAGTCACCGCCCTGATAAACTATCAGTGCATCAAGTGCTTCAGTACAACAACAAATATGTATATTTGTGCATCATTTGCAAGGTATTGGTGATATAGGTGACGAATGAATAGTATTTTCGAGCAATAGTATTACCCTCCGGTTCTATGGAATGGGACTTTGAACTAATTTTTCAGCGTTTTTGGTTTTCGGTATTTTGGATTCGGCATTTTGGTTTTCGAGATTTTTTTTCGGAATTTTTTTCGAGAATTTTCTTTCGACATTTTGGATTCGGAATTTTTTTTCGGCATTTTGGATTCGATTTTTTTTTTTCGAGATTTTTTTTCCGGCATTTTGGATTCGAATTTTTTTTTCGGGATTTTTTTTTGCGGTATTTTGGATTCGGAATTTTTTTTTCGGTGTTTTTTTTCGAGATTTTGGATTCGGCGTTTTTTTCGGTGTTTTTTTTCGGCGTTTTGCTGTTTCAAAATTTGAATTTTCTTCATTTTGGTGGGGAACCTCAGAATCTATGGATCTCGTCAATATACATTAGAATAGCTCCTTTTTAGGCGGATAAACGCACTCCCAAGCACTTGAATCTGTTTTTATAAAAGTTTATGAGCCTCAAAAATACGATATTCCGGAAAATCCATTCCTATATGACGATTCGAAGTTCCGAAGTGACAATTATGCTAAATAGACTATTGGTTACTTATATGGAATATACTTTTGCACCTTGGTAATAAATGGATTAATAGCTAACATTTTTTTACATGAAATTTCTTTCGAAGTTTATGTCACACTCATTTTGCTTGAAGTTCGAGAATCTTGAACATATCTGGCCTAAAATAATTTGAAATTTAAAGTTCTATATCATCTATCTGAATTCTAAGATATGATCGTTACACCTTATTTCGATAATCCAAACTTTTTTTTAATTTCACAATTAGCAAAAAGAGGTAGATCAGCTCAAAGTGGAATTATTGGATAAAGAAAATGCATTAAAACAATCGATCAAAGAAATTGCTGAAATGGATGAAGCACTATTAAGAATAGGTGAACAGTTTGAAGAGTTACAGGAAAAAATAAAGCAAAGGAATGAAGAAAAAAATGCGAAAGCGGAAATGGGTGATTCTTCCTTAGAGCAATACGAAGTAGAGAAAAAATCGGAGCCTCAAAATGGTATTTATATATTTTCATTATTTTATTTTTTTCCAACCTGGCTATCATTTCAAGAAAGGGCTAACCAAAAACCAAGACATTTTAGAAAATCGCATCTAAATGTTATAAATAAATGACTGAATTTATCGCTATTTTCTTTTATATTTTTTATTATTTTTTGACTTAGCCTTCTCTTCGTAGCTTCTCTTCAAAAATAACATCTAAGAATTGTATGTTTTCACAATAGACGCCACTTGAGCTTTTTTTATGTCAAAAGCCAAACATGGGAGTTGACAAATTCCTTGCCAAAACTTTCTCAAAAAGTTCTAGTACAAATAAAAGTGTTGTCAGACGATGCAAGTAAAACACTTGCAGCAAAACATTTTCTTAAACGTATTTTTTTTATATGATTTCGAAAATTTGACTTGCATGCAAGTCATTCTGCCGCAAATTCCATTGCGATTTTCACTTGCATGCGGAGAAATCACTTGCGTGCACAAGGTAAATCATAGAGTGTCAAAATTATATTTTTTAAATTTTTTTTCATATTTTTATGGATATAAGGCTGCCGGTCATAACGTCCCCGATCATAAGTTCCTGCGTTTTTAGTCACAATTTCCCGGAGATCTTCTGACCAAATTAAATTGTCATAATTTCCCGCCATTTCTGGTCACAATTTTTAGAGGATTCCGTGCCATTATAGTTCTGGCGGGGAATTTTTTTCCCTATAATAATATATAGCCCATAATTGCTGGGAGAGAAAAAGAGAATTAAATGGTCTTATTTCCCCGCCATTTTCATGCACAATTTCCCAGGGATCTTCCGACCAAATTAAATTATCATGATTTCCCCGCATTTCCAGCCATAATTCCTCCGAGATTTTTGTATGGGGACGTTATGACCGCAAACCAGATATGAAGTTTTCCATGACGTTAGAACAAGTGATTTTGTCCCATGCAAGTGGAATTTTTGGAATCAAACCCAAAAATACATTTAAAATTTTTTTTATTCATTTACACCGCCAAATAATAATGGTTTAATATTTAGTTTTGCAGGAAAATGACTCCAAGAGTCATAAAAAATACAGTTTGGGGTGATACATAAAAGAAAAAGAAAAGTTCAGGTTCTCGACTAGTATGAAAATTTTATGTTAACTGATACATAAAATGTAACCTGAACATGGAAATGAAGTTAGGTAGCCGTATATCAACGGTCCAATAGCTTAGGGGGTGAACACCCGTTGGATAAGCTAAATCTGTTCGAATGTTTACGGATATCTTTGAATCCGTCAAAATGGCAGATTACAAATTTTGCAAGATCTTTACCAATTTTTGAGAATATAACTTTTGGCACTAATTTCATACGCATGAATCTTTTTGAATCTTAAATCCCGATAAGAGATAAAAGATTTGTGTCTTGAGCAAAGTTATGGAGCATGCCAATTACTAAAATATTCTTCCAAACACTATTCCGTTATCTCTTATCAGTTCCGCGAAAAACCGCCAAAAACGCGAGATTTTCCATATCATTTTTTACAGAACTGATAAGAGATATTTGTCTTGAGCAAAGTTGTAGAACAGGTTGAGTTCTACAACATTCTTGAAGACACCAACTTGTTATCTTTTATCAGTTACGCGAAAAATGATAACATAAAAATCGCGTTTTTCGCGGTTTTTCGAGTAACTGATAAGAGATAACAAGTTGGTGTCTTCAGAAATGTTGTAGAGCTCAACTCTTTCTACAGCTTTGCTTAAGACAGATTTCCCCTAACTCTTATCAGTTACGCGAAAAATGACAAGTAAAAAACCCGTTTTTTTTCGCGGTCATCTGCGGGTTTTCGCGTATTTTGCGCAACTGATAAGAGATAAGAGATATCTGTCTGGGACAAAATTGTAGAGCGGGACAAGTACTACAATATTTTTGAAGATTATATCTCCTTATATCTTATCAATTATGCGGAAAACCGCGAAAAACGCGATTTTTATGTTATCATTTTTCGCGTAACTGATAGAAGATAACAAGTTAAAGTCTTCGGGAATGTTGTAGAACTCAACCTGTTCTACAACTTTGCTGAAGACAGATATCTCTTATCAGTCCATTAAAAAATTAGATACAAAAAATACGCGTCTTCCGCGTTTTTTGCATATTTCGCGGAACTGATAAGAGATAACGGAATAGTGTTTGTAAAAATATTGTAGTACTTGACATGCTCTATAACTTTGCTCAAGACACAAATCTTTTATCTCTTATCACACTCTAGTTTTCATACAAAAATGCACTTTGGGCACTCACAAGTAAACCGTCCCAACTGTCACACGTCGATTTTAAAGTTGAATGTACAGATCGATGGAGAATGAAAAAAAAAATAATTTTGACAAAAGAGCAGCGGCCCCTTTTGGGTCATAGTGGGGATATGGCCCCTTCTTTACAATGCTTCGTCTGATGGTTTTTACATAAAAATGCAATTTTCTCACACAGTTTGTGGACAAAAATATGTCGATATGAAATGTTCAAGATACTCCAGAGAATCAAATGACACCTTGGGTGGATTTGCCCTCCACCTCTGAAATGAAATAGAGGGTCAAAAAATGAAAAAATAGCGAAAAATGACCAATGCATCCCCAAAATAGGGTCAAACCCCCCTTAACCCTCCAAACAAATTATATTTTTGGATTCCTCGTGAAAAATTACCTCTAGGTTCAGAACATTTCTCATCAAAAAAACATCCCTTATGTCCTAATTTAAGGCCGGAATGTTAAACAAATCGCACCCAAACCTTCTAATAAATTCCGGCCTTGGTTTAGAGCATAAATGATGATTTTTTTGATGGGAAATGTTCTAAACCTAAAAGTAATTTTTCACGAGGAATCCAAAAATATAATTTGTTCGGGGGTGAAGGGTTTTTTTGACCCGATATACAGAAAAAATTAGTTTTTTTCAAAATTATTGTATGGGGACTATGCAAAATTTCCACTCCAAGAGGTAGAAAATTGACTCTGTAATAATTGACCCCAGATGTGGGGCGATTTCTGCCAGTTCAATTTCTGGAAGACTGGGTGCGGAGGGCCGTTGGGAAAATACATATTTCCACTAATTTGGGTATGGAGAATCCAAATTTTTGGGTTTCAGGTCAAAAAAGTGTAACCCCTGGGCAGGAGACCTCCCAAACCCCCCAGGGGGGTGAAAAATGGAAGGGCGGCTGCCCCAAAAAATTCTCTCCATCATTCTAAACAATTTCGACATACATAATTTTTTGATCAGACGAAGTTTAGGAAAGGGGGTGGGTCTATCCCATAGGTGTTAATTTTTGTAATAATTATTCGTTTTTTTATTCACTTATTACTTTTGTCATATTTATTCATTTATTCGTTATTCGTTCTTATTCGCGAATAAGAACGAATAATTATTCATTTATTCGTGAATAAGTTGTAATAGTTATTACTTCTTACAACTTCTTTTTCAATTTTCATTCGTTTTCTTATTCGTTTCTTATTCACTTCTTATTCGTTTCTTATTCACTTCTTATTCGTTTCATATATTATTCAATTTTTATAACATTTCTTATTCGTTTCTTGCATGAATAAATGAATAATTATTCGTTCTTATTCGCGAGTAAGAACGAATAACGAATAAATGAATAATCACATAAAATGAATAAGTAATAAAATCTTTTATTACTTATTATTTATTCGTTACACCTATGGTCTATCCCCACTATGCCCCAAAAGGGGCCGTTGCCCTTTTGTCAAAATTATTTTTTTTCCATCCCCAATCGATCTGTATATTCAATTTTAAAATCCATTTGCGACAGTTGGGACGGTTTACTTGTCAGGCACCAGATTCATGTATAGCGCATCACACATGCTTATGCACATATGTGATGACGTAGTATGCATATGTGAGTATGTTAGCGCAATTCATATAGTCAAATGTTCAACAAATCGAACCATCTTTCTGTAAATCATTTATGATGAAAAATGATAAAGATATAAGTGTTTAAAGTTGGTCTTGGGCACTCAGTGCCCGATTCATGGTTCTAAGATTAATAACAAATATGGCTGTAAAGGGTGTTTCAACAAGGACGCAAAAAACTTTAGATAAAAAAAACACATAAATTAAATTCCAATTGTCCAAATTTTTATTGTGTTAGGTAGTTTGGTCTATGGCAAATATGTATGAAAGTGAATTTTATGCAAACGGCCTGTATGGCGCATTTTAATTGTGGCCTGTTTAGAGGCCAAATTTCACCAAAAAATGTTGAAAAATGGCAGTTTTAATGGTAAAAAAATGCATTAAATATGGACTTACACACCTAAAAACGCAGCTACGGCACTCGCAATGAAATAATGTATCGCCAAATAGCCAAAACAATGGTCCAATTTCGTGAAATTTGTGAATTGAGTAAACAACCTATGCATGTTTTCTCTCATTTTTGAAGCTCAATTCTGATTAAGTTATTATTTGACGGTTTTTCAAGGACATTTCATTGTTGAATCGAGCTGGCTAAACAATAAGTGTCCCCAGCTGTCATTTAAAAGTATCAAATTCAATAATTGTCAACGCCATTTTTGTAAAATTGGCCAAAGTTGGCCATGATGGCCAAAAACGGCCTATTGGCTATATCTCAAAAACGGTGCGGAATTTTGCTTTTGTTATTGAGGCGAATTTTCGGCTCAAGCTAAGATAAAAACTTTTAAGAATAAAAAAAAACGAGAAAAATTTGTTTTTGAGGTGTAAAAAGCCAGATTTTAACATGATATTTTGATTCTTCGGAAATTGAAAAATAGACCTATTTTCGTGGTAGGATTTTACGATTTCAACGCGTTGATCCTTTGTTAATGTTGACATGGTTAAATTTGCCAAAGACTGACGCTTCCAAATGACATATCAGTTTGACAGTTCTGGTCAGCGTTCATGCTGTCCCTATTGGAAAACTTTCTGCGTCCCTGTTGAAACACCCTTTATTTCGGAGTGTGATCAGCGCCGTCTTAGCCTGGAGGCGAATGAGGCAACCGCCTCAGGGCCCCGCGATTTCAGGGGAAACAAAAACAAATTTAGAAAAACAAAAACAAATTGACGAACGAAGTGTTTCCCCTCGAAATTTATTTTACATAATGTTTCATTTAAACAAATTCCCAGTCTATGTGTTCTTTTCATTCTCAGCCATTCATATCCATTCGTTAAACAAGAACGCTCATAACCAGCAGTTTTGACCAATATACAAAACATAAATGAGTACCCGTGTACAAACATTGTAACTGAACAGTCAGTTAACTGATTTCAGACAAAAATGACGTACTTTGATTGACATTTGAGTACAAAGTGTAGTGTAAGTCTATCATAGACTATGATTCCATACACGTGACATCCAGAAACTTGCACGCAGCGCCCGTGTACTTCGTAGTGGAAAAAATGTGAAGCTTGTTTGTCACCAATATTGATGTTCACGAACATCAAATCGTTTATGCGTTATTTCGCCCACTTTATGCACTGAAAATATAAAGTTCTTCAATTTCTAGCAAATTTCACATATGAATTCATAAACACATCGAGAAAACACAACTTTTTTTCACATAAAAAGCAAAAGCAAGATGTTTTTTTCGTTGATGGCTGTTCGATCCTGGATCACTTGCGATTCATCGATGATTTGCAACGCATCTTTTTTTTTAATCGAAAGTCCAACTGGATACGAACAAAATATTTTTTTTATTATTTTCTTGAGATGGCAATTGAGCGTGCTTTGATGATAAACAACACAAACGATAGCACAAACATTAACCCTTTATCACATTTCGGTTCCTAAAGTAACCAGATACGCCAGACGCTATAGCTATGAAACCACTGAATATTTTTACATTCTTGTTTGGGAACAAATGTAGGGAAATGAACTAGCTTTCATTTGATACTTTACAGGCTACAATCGGCTGGCTGAATGAAAAGTATTTTCTGTTCATGTACTGCTGTAAAAAAAATGCGAAATTATAGCAGAATTCCACATTTTCCCTCCGGTTATCTTGTGGGTTTGTTCATTCTTTTCAATTGTCAAATTAGGACCCGTAGGACCAAAACACATCAATTTAACTTTCTGCATCATTAGTTTTATGAAATTTAATTTTTTCAGGCTGTTATAACGATTTGACACTTTTGACTCTTTTTCGATTTTCTCGACTAATACGCAATTTTTCAAAAATCTAAGTATGAGGTCTTTCTCTATTTATCGTGGCACAAAACATATATCAAAATGATTCAAAAACAAAAAATTGTGCATCAAAGGGTTGATGTCTAAATAAATTAAGAAACAACCAGTTGCGTTTAATCCTGGATCCAATTGTTTGTCGCCTATAACAAATCATACTACATTCAAAGCTGATTTTCGAACATTTCTTTTCTCAATTTATACCTTAAAATCACAGTAGAGATTTTATTTTAAATAAAATCGCATTGCACAAATGCACGAAATTCTCGAAGAATGGCCGTAATAAGTGTTCTTCTTCAATTCAAACTCAATCAATTTCAAGAGATTATGAATAGAAAGAAAATAATCATCTCCGGCGTGATTAACTCAAAATAAAAACTCGATTTTTAACTAAATAGTGTAAACACAATTTAAGTTATGAAATTGTTCCACTTCACTGAAATGACAGTTGACTTCACACAAACTGCATTCAGCTGTGTTTAAAATGTCAAACTGCCGAGTGCTTCAAGCGATCTGTTCCGTTCATTCTACACGTGGAGAAATGCTATTCTACACGTGGAGAATTTGTGGATATTTCGAATTTACTGTTTTATGACATTTCAAACACAGCTGAATGCAATTTGTGTGAAGTCAACTGTCATTTCAGTGAAGTGGAACAATTTCATAACTTACATTGTGTTCACACTATTTAGTAAAAAATCGAGTTTTTATTTTGAATTAATCACGCCTGAGATGATTATTTTCTTTCTATTCATAATCTCTTGAAATTGATTGAGTTTGAATTGAAAAAGAACACTTTTTACGGCCATTCTTCGAGAATTTCGTGCATTTGTGTGACACTTGAATTTGAAACATTTGTGCAATGAGATTTTATTTAAGATAAAATCTCTACTGTGATTTTTAGGTATAAATTGAGAAAAGAAATGTTCGAAAATCAGCTTTGAATGTAGTGTGATTTGTTATAGGCGACAAACAATTGGATCCAGGATTGAATGCAACTGGTTGTTTCTTAATTTATTTAGACATTAATGTTTGTGCTATCGTTTGTGTTGTTTATCATCAAAGAAAATAATAAAAAAATATTTTGTGATCAAAATAGAATTATTTAATCAATACAAAACATCGTATTCAGTTGGAATTTCGATAAAAAAAGATGCGTTGCAAATCATCGATGAATCGCAAGTGATCCAGGATCGAACAACCATCAACGAAAAAATCATCTTGCTTTTGCTTTTTATGTGAAAAAAAGTTGTGTTTTCTCGATGTGTTTATGAATTTATATGTGAAATTTGATACCAATGAAGGAATTTAATATTTTTAGTGCACAAAGTGAGCGAAATAACGCATAAACATTTTGATGTCCGTGAACATCAATATTGATGACCAGCAAGCTTCACTTTTTTTCCACTACCAAGTACACGGGCGCTGCGTGTACGAAACGTCGCTTGTATGGTGGATGTCACGTGTATGTATGATTCATAGCACAGTTCTACCGATGGTTTTTTTGTCTGGCAATTGATAGCGACATACTAGGCGTTTTAGAGGGCCAGAATCTAAGAACTTCTGCGTTCTCAGAATATTAAAATTGGCTCAACTTTTTTAAATATCAAATTCGGCGTTTTACCTTTTCACCAGTATTAAATGCAAAGAGGTATTGAACAAATACCATTTTTCTCCCATTCGTGATGGTTTTATAGCCTTAGTATGTACTAATAAAATGTTTGGCAGTCGATTTTAGGTGGAACTAGTTATAATCTATACTCAAAAATTACATCTGGTGCTATATGGCAAAATGTCGAGAAAATAGTCAATTTTTCAAACGTTAATTTTTCAACTATTTACCGGTCACAAATGTTTACTACGGTCCAAAACAGAGTATTTAACACGAGTTGGTAGAGTTTTTTTTATCACCCAGAGTTGCCCGGAGCCATCCAAAGTGTTTAAAACAATTTAGTACTTTTTAGTACATTTTTAGAACATTTTTAGCACTTTTAGCACTTGATCTGCAAAGCTCTTGAGGAGTAATAAAAGGTTCCTTCAGACACTATTGCTCTATTTTAAGCAGTTGAGAAGTTGCAGGACTTCGAAAATGCACGAAAATACCGTTTAATAGCGAAAGGTGATTTTGAGCCCATAAAGTGGACTGGATGGAGTTTTTTCGAGTTGATGTGTTCAAGAGTGTTGCTCAGCTATACTCTGGCTACAATGTTGCCCAATACAGTAAGTGAAAAAAATGTATACTGTTCAAGCTTTAGTCGAAATAAAAAGAATTACATTGGTAATCCCGAACTTTTCCGTACCGTTGGCCTGCGTTGTATGTAGGTACTTTTGGTTATTTTTTGTGAATTTTCTTGAAATAAAGGCAGTGAAAATAAAATAATGTGAAAAATCGGTCACTTTAACTAAAACTTCGATAATTTTGTATGAGAGGTACCCGTAAACCGATTCCTATTGGCTTCAAACTTTCTGAGGTTTCATTTTTTGGAGAAAAAATAAGATTCTGAAAGTTTCATGTTGATCGCATTTGCAGAAGTTTGATTTTTTGTCCTCAATTTTTTCCAAGAAACCTCAGAAAGTTTGAAGCCAATCAGAATCGATTAACGGATACCTTCCATACAAAATTGTCCAAAAATCGGTAATTTTAGTCAAAATTCCAAAAAATTTGTATGGGAGGTACCCGTAAATCTATTCCGATTGGTTTCAAACTTTCAGAATCTTATTTTTCTTCCATAAAATGAAACCCCAGAAAGAATCCAATCGGAGTCGATTTATGGGTACCTCCCATACAAAAGTGTCAATTTTTTGAGGTTTTTCTTAGGACAAGTACCCCGGGATCAAATCGAAAATGGCTCATCTTCGAACTTAAACTAAGTTTTTCGAATACAAAACTTTCGGCGTTTCCAGATTTTGATTATCTCAATTATTTTTTGAGTTATCGTGTTAACACACACCAACGACGACAACGACGACGACGGCACACGAACGGAAAAGTGTTTCAAAAAGTGGTTTTCTACGCGTTTCATGAGTTTTTATGATGATCTAAACCAATTTTGCGAAAAAAGTTTTCGGGGCCAATTCCTATACTTTCCCTTGACACGTTGTGTACGGAGAAGTAAAACTGGAAAAATTGACTATTTTCTCGACATTTTGCCCCATAGCACCAGATGTAATTTTTGAGTATAGATTATAACTAGTTCCACCTAAAATCAAACGCCAAACATTTTCTTAGCACATACCAAGGCTATAAAACCATCGCGAATGGGAGAAAAATGGTATTTGTTCAATACCTCTATTCGCTTATCCATAGATTAGGTTATTCTTTTGACAAGTCGAGAACCAATATGACCAATTTTTTGTAACATCTATTGTTATGCCCTTAATTGTATAAAAATCAAAAGATAAGGTTTTGCATGGCTCTTGCAGTCATTTTCTTGCAAAACTAATTATTCAGCCAGTTTTTTTGGTGGTGTTAATAAAATACTAAAATACTAAATAGTACTTTCAAAACCATGGCCAGGCAGAAAAACACCTTCATTGACGCTACTATAGTGATTCAGTCTATGAAATATATTGGCATTGGTATAAAATGGCTTTCGAAGAGTTGTTATAATGTTATGGCTTTCAAATAACTACAGTCGAAATTAGTAGGCTGTTTGGATTATATGTTATATTTTAATCTATTTTGTCATAAATTAATTCATTGAATTTCGCTATAGTTTCGATGGATAATCGCGGAAACTGTTCAACGCAAATGTTGCATTTCGGAACTGCTGTTCAAAAAGATCGAAAAATGAAGAATATGGAACTAAATAGTTGTGATAAATCTCAACTAATGCGTGATAGTGAAATGAACAACTATCCAAATGAAGAATGTGACATCGATTTCCCAACAACTATTTCTACATTTGCTGACTTAAGTAATCAGGATGAGGATCATTCAAATGATAATAACACAGTATCACAAAGTAACAGTTTTATGGACAGGGCTCAAATGAGTGTCAGTAAGTAGAAGTTACGTTTCATGTTTGGGGTTAGACATAAAATTAGAATAAGACAAACGTATGAAGCGAGAGCACGTAGCAAGCGTGAAGTACCGCTACGTGTCCAAAATAGTTACTAGACCACATGAAACCGAACAAGAATTAGATTTCACCTCAAACTTTGCTCAAACTTGGTGTATAAACTTAGTATGGCCAAAAACTCCCAAAGCCAAAAAATTAGGGTGGCCTTCCCCACTTAATTAAAAATTAGGGTGACCTGTATTTTGCGAAAAATTGGCTATAGAACTTTTTGACATTTTTACACTATGAATAGTGTGGTACAAACTTTCAAAAGTATATGCATGGTTGGATAGATAATCGATTGGGCTACAAATAAGTCTTCTGCGACCACCCCATCCAAGCCTATTCAGACCCTCAAATATGGGTTCAAAGTATAAAAAGTCACATTTTAAAAGTGAAAAAAATCATTTTGACGGGGGGTCAAGTGGGTCAAAACTCTCCAGCCCGTCGTTGCGGGCAGAATGCCTTGAAAATTTGTACATATTTAGTGCTTAATTGATGCTAATTAGTGCCGATAATTAGAATTGGTGCTCAACCTGGGAGGTCGGAATAAATTTTTGAATTATGGGGGTAAGGGGATGAGAAAACATTTTTTACAGGGGATATTCAAATCGAAAACTGACAATGCCATTATTTAGTGCTTAATTGTTGCCCACGAAATAGACTTCAGTCTATTATCTCGGAGGTTTTTGAAAGTGGGTGGGGGGTAAATCAGGGGTTGATTTTTTGGGGGTGGAAACATGAAAACATAATAGTACACGTAATTAGTGCCAATTGGTGCCCGCGATTGATATATATATATATTAGGGGTGATCAATTTTCCA
>NW_022598829.1:0-12252 GCF_009176505.1 Sitodiplosis mosellana | reverse complement strand
CCCATTCAAACATCCGTGGAAATGATATAGCCGACGAATTAGCCAAAAAGGCAGCGGATATTCGAGCGATTGGGCCGGAGCCATTCCTTTCGGTGAGCTACTCACTTATAAAGAAAGAGGTCACAATATGGCTCAATCAACGGCAGCAACTTAATTGGCAAGGAAACTTTAGATGTGAGCAAACGAAGGCGTTCGTTTTACACCCACATGAAAAGGTGACCAAACAATTAACGAGTTTAACAAAGCAAGATATAAGAATAGCGGCAGGGCTCATCACAGGCCACGCTAAAACCAATTATCACCTAAGAAAAATGGGTTTTCGTGACGACCCTGACTGCAGACTCTGTGGAAGGGGAACGGAAACGACGACGCATATTATCTGTGAATGTGCGAGGCTCAGTGACGTACGCAGCAGAACCTTCGGAAACGCTGTGATACTGCCGCGAAATGCACTCGACATACACAAGATCGTAAAATATTACCACGAAGCGTGCAAACAACACCATTGCTTTAAACGAATTTTTGACATTCCATAGAGTCGAACGGATCGGATTGATTACAAAGTACATCGAATTAAAAGATGTTACTAGCGGGCGTCTCGCAATAGGCTGAATTCAGCCTGAGCGACGAGTCTTTGACTCCCTGCATTTATCCAATAATCCAATAATCCAATACTTTGACGAACCGCATATCAGTTTACAAAAAGATCGCTTTAACCAGAATGGACGAAGGTGACAACATGGAAGATCACTTGAACAATTTGATCGGTCTTTTCCAAACACTAAATGACTTGGGTGATTCAGCAAGTGAACAATGGAAAATAGGCATTGTCTTTGCAAGTTTACCTCAATCCTATTCTCCACTTGTAACAGCGCTGGAAGCAAGACCTGATGAAGATTTGTGTTGGAGCCTTGTTTATACGAAACTTCTAGATGAATGGCAACGCCAAAATGAACAAGAAGAGCAAAAAATGAAGTTCAAAGAAGAAAAAGTTATGAAAATCTCCAATTCAAATCAAACAACTTTTTGTTATTTTTGCAAAAAGGGTACACACAAAATGCAAGACTGTTACAAACTCAAGAGACTGTTATCAAATGTTCACCGAAATTGAAAAATTCCAACAAGGAGAGCATGAGAAGAAAATGAACGCAGTACACCTTGAGAAGAAAATGAACGAAGCTAATCAAATAGATTCTGAAGACACAGAAATGATTTTAAGCATCGTAGCAAGTCCTGAAGTAGTCGAAAAATTAAATCAAACAGAAGAAACTCCAAAAGCTACTCATTTATTGAATCAAATCAATATATGGAGACAACTAAGAGAGTTTCAAATCACTAACGAAGCAAACATTGAGAATAAAGTAAAATTCTTGTCACATCTTTTTGGTCAAATGAAAGATTTAGACAACGAATTAACAGACGTTCAGAAGATAGCTGTTACTGCAAACCAACTGCCCAAAGAATACAACAAATTTGTTCAGGAATTTGACTCAAAGGGAGTTTACGAGTGGAATAAGTTCAAACAAAACCTATTCGAACAATGGAAGCTGGACCAAGCTGCTCGAAAAGACAACGGAAAATCAACCAGAAGAGTGGGAAATCAGAGATTACTACTACAAAAGGGAGCGAGTGCAAAAATGGATCAATTCAAGTACATCACGAAACCAACCAAATCAAGGCTATGAAGAATCACAGCAAGAAGAAAAAGGGGAGAAAGAATAAAAAAAGAAGGTGTTAAAAAAGGAAAACTGGCGAAATACAAAATCTCAGGTGTATCTTTGGAATCGAGAAAACAAAGAAGATAGAATCATCAAATTAAAATGGATCAAGCAAGAGCACAGTGAAATTAAAGAATATCATAGTGATTAATTCATCCGAAGATCAGATCAACGCTATGCTACCAAATGTTGAAATATTAAGATTGTAGTATACAATGAAATAATCGTAGTATGATATGAAATAATAAAATTAAATAAAAAGTGTCATTCTATTCAAAATACTCAAAACATACAGTTGTTCATTTAATCACTCCAACAATTTCGTCGCCCTCTTGCTCAGAATCCGAAGAATTAAAATGATTGTTCCTATTGTTATTATTATTATTGTTGTTATTTCTACCGTTTTCAGGATTCGAAGCGTCGTTATTACGATCGTTATTATTGTTGTTGTTTGGTGGCTGTTGGCTTTGAATCAAATTATTCGCTGTTGAATCTGTCGCGTTTCCCGAATTACCATTCGCCGTGTCTGTTGTTTTATCCGCTTCCGTCGGTTCTTTACTTGCTAATTCGACCAACTGATCGTCCGATTTTCCGTCAGTTTTTTCCCTTTCTACCGATAAGTTACCGACGGATTTGTCCTTCAAAACCGAATATGTCTCTTCGGCTGCTTCAAACGGATCGAAATGATAATGATCGACAACTGAACCGCCGTGGTGCGACTGTGTAATTCGATTTGGATCTAAAAATTGACTCTGTGCTTCTAAACCAGCAGCTCCGTCAAGCCAAGTCTCGTTCAAATTTTCTTGTACTGGATTTCTGTTGAAAATAAATGTTGAGGATGATTCGGGCACACTAAATATGAGCGATCTACGGCCTGTGGTCAAATCATGAACCGTACGATCTTCTATCGTTTTTAAATTTTTATCTAAGTCCGAAAAATGAGATAGATAGCCCGAATCGCTCTGTTTTTTATTATCGTTTTTCTTTGGCGGTGGCGTTCGTTGCATTGAAGAGTCGAATTCGAAAAGTGCACGAGTGGCAAATGCCAAATTCGATTTTAGGCTATGTGTGTTTAATTGTTTTTTAATAAGTCGGACGAAAACGAAAAGGTATGAAGAACAAATTCGGTTGTGCTTGCTGACTACTGAATTATGTATTTAATTGCACCATTTGATTTTAGCCGTGTGTGAATAATCGAAATCAACCAAAAAAAATGAACACTTCACTTTGAAACATGCAAATCAGTACTCACCTAACGACCTATCCCAACAATTAGCTCGTACTCGATTCTGATATTCTGCTGTCTCCAAGTTGGTGTCCAGTTACTCGTCTTCCGCTGCTGTTCGTTCCCACACTTTGGCCGCTTTCGTTCGTTTTTATGCTTCACCTCTGCTTTGCTTATGTTCTTCTTTGGGTCCCTTCGCTCGTTCTTCGTGGCTTACTGCACGTGTCTATGCAACGTGCGGGTTTTTTTTTCTCTCGGTTTTGTTCTGTGTATGGAATTCGCGTGTGTCTTTTTTTTCTTGCTTTTTCACATACACGAATGGAATTTGCTCGATGGTTTTTTTTTTCTCTCCGATATTCAAGTGTATGAATGGATTTTGCCCGATGTATTTTTCTATTCACTTTTTCGGTGCGTGAGTGGATTTTGATCTATGTTTTTCTATTATGCACTGTTTTGGTACACGAATAGTTTTTGCGTGATGATGATTTTTTATCACAAATCGCTCACTTGATTTCTCTGTGCACTTTCACTGACACGTGGAACTTTGATTTTTTCTTTTTCCCCCTTTTTTTTGGTTTCTATTGGTCTACGATTCCGTTATTTTTTTTTCGATGTTGTGAGTCTTTCGTTTGTTGCAGCGCCAATTTAGGTATTTTCCTCGATAGTTACCCTGGTGATGACCAAATCTCAGGCAGTTGCTTCGGTGGTTTACCCTGGTGATAATCAACTCTTTCCTTTTTATGCACAAATGACGCAAGACCAATTTTATTAACATACAATTCAAGACTGAAGTTTATTTCGTTACATGTTATTACATTTTGATATGCGCTATTCATTGATACGCCGCTCGTGCGGCGTCCGTCATGCGGCTATGCTTACCATAGTCGCACGAGTACGTTTGCCTCACTACACAGCGGCGAAAATCTCTCATTGGATAACCCTGTATTCATTTGTCATTCATTTGTTTCAGCGGCATTAAATTGTTTTGTTAATAATTGATGTGTTGAGTTTTTGTGAAAATCAAACTATGGAGAGATCAATCAATATGGAAAATTTTGAGTTGTTACAAGAAGAGTTTGACCATTTGGAGGATGAAATTCAAAGATTAACGACGGCCACCAAAAAACCATACAACATCAGAGTTCGCACAGATCCTATGAACATTTATTCTGAAAGTGAACTTCGACGACGTTTCCGATTGTCGAAAGACAGTGTGCGATACTTATATGATTTGATCGGTGCTGAGTTAGACCCATTGAAATCACGTGACGGGTTCACCATAAGTGGATTAGATAAAATTTTGCTCACTTCAAGGTATTACGCAACGGCCAGTTTTCATATTGCCACTGCCGATTTTTATGGTGTAAGCGAATCATCAGCGTGTAATATTGTGCCTATAGTTAGCGACAAGATTGCTGCTCTACGTGCACAATTCATACAAATGCCTGTTGTAGATGATGAAATTGAGCAAAACAAATGTGACTTTTTTAGCGTGGCTGGAATGCCGGGTATTATCGGAGCAGTGGATGGCACTTTGGTCAAAATCCAAGAAGTTGGCGGTACCCACAACAAAACGATGTTCTTTTGCAGAAAACAATAAGGTAATGTCGGGTCATTTGGGCCGGCTTAGCTTCTAATTTTAAACCTTCTTTTCATATGGGAATTTTTTAGAGTTTAAGGTATCGTTGGAAAGGTAACCTCCTAAGCTAACTTTTTGCCGAAGAAAGTCCTTCGATTGTGTCAGTGAAAAAAAATTATGTAAATTTTTCCAACTACCATTTTTTTGCCAAAAAAAAGGATGTCATTTGGGCCACTACAAAAAATCTGAAAAATAAGTGAAAATAAGTAATATAATGAAATAATAACACTGTATATCGACGTTTTGTTGCGTGTTTATTGATTTTTCGTCATGTACGATAAAAATTGACACTTTTTTTGGATTGTAATTCACTTTTTGTCATGTACAGAAAAAATGTTGGCGATTATTCGTCACTGTCATCTTGATCATCGACTTGGACGCTTTATTCGATTTGGACGCTTTATTCGCCTTTCTCTCAGCTTTCTTCTTTTCTGCATCCTCTCGTCTTGTCCGTTTTTCCTTCAATTCGCCAAGGTTTTCGGGCGATGTTAGCACGGCACTTTTCATTGGCTGCCGACCTCGTTTCGAAGTTTTTGGCTTTGGCGTTACTGCCTGTAATGGCCCGCTGAAAGCTGGTTCTTGGTATTCCGAATGCAACAGCGGACGAACGAACTGATTTATTTCCAATTTTCACGGCTTTGAGTGCAGTCGTTAAGACAGCTTAGTCAACTTTCCCTTGTTCGGTTTTTCGAGTATGCTTCGGCATTTTTAACACTATATTTGTAAAAAAACACGTTAAAATCTTTTTTACATTCACTAATTTCACTTGAAATACGATCATAAGTCATAAAAATGGCGTCTCTATGAAAACACACAAATCATGTTAGTGGCCCAACTGACCCGACACGAGTGGCCCAACAGAGCAAAAACGACGCCATTTTTGATGCAACCAAAAAAAAATCCATGATGAAATTTTGCCAGAATACTACGTAAATATCGAAAATAGATAAATTTTACAACAAATATACGATATTTACCTTCAACAATTGTCGGAAAATATTCAATTTCGAGTGGTCGGCAAAATGGTAAATTTGACTATTTTTCACAATTTTTTGTCATGTGTCTAGTTCACTAACAAGAAATGCGACTTGACTCGCCGGAATACCACCAATAGTGTTCATTTGGCAAGTCATTAACATAGCAGCAATGACATTTGACAGTCACTGTCAAATTTCGGAGATATGGCACCGGCCCAAATGACCCGACGGCCCAAATGACCCGACATTACCTTACTATGCAGTTAATACGCAAATAATATGTGATGCAAACGCGAAGGTACTCGATATAGTAGCAAGATGGCCTGGTAGTATACATGATGAGACGGTGTTCGTAAATTCGTATATATTTGAACGATTTTTACTTGGTGAATTCGCGCGCAATAATCGAATTTCAATTTTATTGGGTGATGGTGGCTATAGCTCACAGCCATTTTTAGCCACTCCGTTGAGAGCCACCAATCCAATGAATAGACTCCCAGAACGCATGTACCAAACAGCACATATTTCGACAAGGAACGTAGTCGAACGATTCATGGGCCAATGGAAACGAAGATTTCCATGTCTTTGGATCGGTATGAAGTTTCGCAAGTTGGAAACCGTTTTAAATGTCATTGTGGCGACCGCAGTGCTGCATAATATTTGTAAAAGTCGAGGCGATATGCAACCACCAACACTATCAGGAGAAGAAGAGCGACTTTATAACGCAGCGGTTCAACAAGAACGTGAATTTCATCAATCGCAACAACAGGGGCAGAGGCTGCCGAACACAATATTAAACGATTTCCTCAGAACATATTTTGAAAATGTGGCGAATGCTCAAGGTCAACAACAACAATGAAAACATTATGAAAATTATTCTATGTGGTCAATCAATAAAAAAATGTTATTAATACCACATTTGGTTTTATGATCAACCTAATGTGTTTTTTCCATTCATTTATGATTGTTTCTGTTGATTTTAGGATTTTTCACTTGAAATGGCGTTCAAATGATCAAAACATATTACAAATATCCTTTGGGAATCATAGTTTTTTTTTCTGAAATTCAGCTCATTTTGGTCAGTTTTTCAACTTCATTCGTCATTATTCATTGCTAAATTATGTTCTACATACATGATATGTCGATACAAATACCTCGCTAAAGTTAACCCTCGGACTTAAACCATGGTCAGAGCTCGGGTTAAAATCCGAGGGTTAAATCCTATTTAACCCTCGGGTTAACGGCCAATTTATGTTCTTTAACTCGCAATTTTAACTCCCGGGGGTTGAATATTTGTCAAAAGTTAAAGTTAACCCCCGGGGGTTAAAAATTTTGTATGGAAAGTACAGAGATGACTGAAGCGCACCGAGTGACTGAGCAACGGCCGCACCGCTACTGTGTTTGCGTGCGTAAGACATGCTCAGTGCGTTAGTGCGCTGTAGCACAGACGAAACCACTCCATGAAGTGCGTACAAGCTCACCAACAGTGTGCGCTCCGTCGCACCCGTAAACAATTAATGGTCGCAAATAAGGATACTCAGAAAAAACACAAAGAAAATAAACACTCAAATCTTTGCATGCTGTGTATGAATGCTAATGCACGTTCGAATAAGGCATACTTTATTATCGGCTTTCAGCGAAGATTTTTTGTTTTGTTTTGTTTTGAAATAATTTTTCTTTATTTGAATTCAGAATTCAACGCTTGAATTGTGCGATGAATAATCTTTGCTTCACCATTTCAATGCATTTTGAAACATGCACTTCGAAAAAAATCAATCGATCTGGGTTTCCTTCAACACGCACAGTAAACAAGTCTGAAACAAAACAAAGTAATGTAAACAATTGTCAAGTACTCATTTTGGCGAAGTAATTTTTATTACCTCTGGCGAATTGCATTTTGGCATCCTCCAAATCAATGTTATCGGGGTCCATTTCCGAAATTTGAGCCACACCAAATATGCCTTTCATCAACAAATTTGTGAATTTCAAATCGAACAATTCGCCATTCAAAGCCGTTTTCTGCTGATCGTTGTAGAACTCGAGTAGCCCATAAATTGCACTGGAAATCGTAACATCAGCACACGGAAAATAGCGATCGCCTTTGCCCTATTCGAAAAATTAACATGTTTTTAATGAAAAACAAGTGTAAATAGCACATCAGAAAATTTGATGTGTAATTATAACTCACGTCCAAAGCGAATATCATATGCCCAGCGACTGAATCGAAAAGCGATGTAGGAGCTGGATTGCTTACAGTCGTTGTTGAACTGTCGACCAATGAATTACTGTCATCAACACCGGTTAAGTTTCTAGTGCTCGCAATTGACTGTGCATTTGATTCAACACCAGTAGTAGCAGAATCGTTGTTTTGCGAAGAATTTTCGGATGAATTGTCATCGTATTGGAACAAATCATTGTCCAAATCATCGTCAATATGATTTTGTGGCTCTTGAGAAACCGAAGCAATTTCATCATCGACATCCATGACTGTTTCTTGCAAATCCTGTAGCTCCCCCGGGTCTAAGTCAGCGATCGCCATTTGGCGTTGTAATTGTTGCACCTTGCTTTGCAATCGATCGACTTCTTGTTCCAACTTAACATGCACCGTTTGGTTGCATGTTTGGTCGTCTGGGTCTGGAGCATGCCAGTCATATCGAACCAAATTTTCATTGTAGACAGCACCCAAGACCGGACGCGCTTTTTTCATGTGATTTTCGGCCGATTCAAATGTGTCTGTTTTCATTAAATCAGAATTTATTATAATTTCTTCATATTTTTCCTCTCAAATTATTTAAATAACTTACTGAATGCGTGTTTCATTTGTGCCTTATAGCATGCCGGGCCATCGGCGTACACTTCTTTGATTTCCAAACGAAAATTTGGATCCGCATCATTATCTTCGCAAAAAAACACTTTATGCAATTTTGTTTTACTTGCACCAACATTAAAAATTTGTGCCAAATCAAGAGATTGAAACCATTGAATTGGAATGACCACTTTTTTCGGTGGCTTGGTCACCAAAATCGCCGATACGTACATTTTCAATTTTCAAGGAAAATTATTTCACAACGACTTTACTGTTTGGCACACGGAATGATTTTGAGCGCGCAATACTGTTCGGATGATGCCTTTTGTTTGTGTTTGTGTGTGCGTGTGCGTGAAAGACACAATGACCGAATTTATGGTGGACGTTCATCTCCTTTTATCATAATGACATAATTTGCATCCATCTCATTTTATACAGCGTTCAATACACTGTCAATACATAATTGGCGCGTTAAACGTTAGTGATGACTTTTCACTAACACAATAATTCACACACTTTCTAGAAGTTTCTTTTCGTGAATTGTCTTTGTATAGGCGCCAAAAACGTTTTACATAAAATTTTCTCATCACATCATTCATCGTACAGTAAGCAGTCAAGTGTCGCTCTCTTTTCTGGCATATTTTATTCAAAATAATTTTGAAAAAACTACAATGAGCTCAGTATTCACATCAACTGATGCAAAAAAGTTATTCGGTGATATTTTCGTCCGCGATACATCGAAACAAAAATCGATTTGTATTTTAGAAAAAAATGGAAAACAATGTGGCGCTGGAATCAAAAGCACACGGCCGTTCAATTTAAAACGACACGTACAGAATGTTCACCCCGAATTTCAAAATCCAATCGTAAACAACGATATCATCGAAGTCTTGGAAGAGGACATACTGAATGTTTTCGCTGAAATGTTCACTGTAAATGGCCGCCCATTCAGTTTACTCAAAGATTCGGGATTTAGTAAAATGTACAAAATGTTGATTGAGCAAATTGAGCTCCACTCCAAGCAAAAAATACACGTCGATCTGAATAAAATCAAGGAACATATCGATTCGACGGCGCACGCAATAAAAGAAACTCTAAAAAAAGAAGTCAAAAATAAACCGATTGCTTTAATGATGGATATTGCCACGAAAAACAACAGAGCCATTTTGGGAATAAATATTCAGTATATAGTCGATAAACGAATCGTTCTTCGAACATTGGCTATGATTCGATTGAAAGAGTCACATACGGCAGTACATTTGGTTGAAGTGGTTTTAGGCATTTTGGCGGAGTTCGGAATCGCATTGGATCAACTATTTTCGGTGACCACCGATAATGCTGGCTATATGTTGTTGTCAAGTGAAATTTTAGATGAAATTGCAGAGGAAGATTCGGATGGCACTGAATACGCAGAAATGTCCGAAGAACAAATTGACGAAGAATTCTATCGACAGCTGCTGAAGGATACTGAGCAAGAATTTCTTCATTATACCACACCAGAACATGTGAAATCCATTCCGTGTGGTGCTCACCGATTTCAACTGGCAATCCAAGATGCATTTGCTGAATCATCAAAAGCTGATAATCTGATTGGAAAGATCCGAGGAGTGATGAAAAAACTGCGTACACCGAATTTGTGCAATGCTTTGAATGAGCAAAACATGAAAAAGCCATTTCTTGATAACAAAAGACGGTGGAATGGAAAATATTTTATGGTGAGAGTTTTTGAAATGAATAAGTTTTTAATAAAAAAACAGCTCACAATTGATTTTTGTCGCCTTGTTTCGTACGGCTCCGAATAAAAAAACACATGCGTTATTACTCATTCATTATTCAGGTAAAAAGGTGTTTGGAGCTAAGGGAATTCGTTGATATGATGGCAGTGACCGACAAAACATTTAAAATCACCGATGCAGAATGGCTTGATTTAGAAGAATTGCGAGACGTCCTTCATGATTGTGCCGAATTCACAAAAACCATTCAAGGCGTACAAATCACTCTCTCAGATTTTTATGCCGAGTGGGTTCAACTCAAATTGAAGCTGCAGCCAAAACAACGTATCAAATTCGTTGACAATCTCATCAAACACATGGGTAAGAGAGGGAACGATTTGCTAACCGATCCATTGGTTTTGGCATCATTGTTTTTGGACATGCGATACAGAGTGTTATTAAATACGAAACCAATACAAAAGCAACTGGCGATGAATCAATTAACACTGTTGTGGAAACGTGTTTGCTCGTTGCGGCCAGAAAATCAACAAGTTGAAAATACATCAGAAGCCACATCTGATACAGGCGGCACTGAAAATGATTCAAATGTTATGGATTCTTATTTAGATTCATTGGAGTCAAGTTCTTATCAGCCGTCAACAAACACAGCAAGCGAAGACATTATGTTTAAATTGCAACAATATAATGTCGAAGCCGAACAAAAGAAAAGAGAACCGAAAACACGACACCCAATGGATTTTTGGTATGAAAACCGGCATACGATGCCTGAACTATATGAATTGGCAAAATTGGTTTTTGCAGTATGCCCAACAGAAACGAGCGTTGAGCGTAATTTTTCTGGTTTGTCGTATGTTTTGAACAGATATCGAGGCAATTTAACGGATAAAAATTTAGAGACTATAATGTTTGTGCGATTAAATAAAGAATTATTTGACCGTGTCATTATTAAATTGCAATAAAAAAAATTATGAAACATTCGTATATTTTTTGTTTATAAACAAATGGTTGCGATTTTTTCTCTCTTCTCAGTCTTAGCAGCTTAGTTGGTACGCGCACACCGCACACACACATCAATGGCTCTCAGCAACAGAGTCAAAGTGCGCACTCAACGGTTCGACGAAGTGAGCGTAAACGCACGGAGTTGAAAATGACGCTGAATCGAGTTGCCGCAAACGCTACTGAGCGTGCGATTAGTCATCTCTGGTTCACAGTAAACTTTTAATAGTTCGAAGCTAGAAAAATGCTGAGTCGAAGTTCTTTCACACTGCTGCTCATTGGCTTGATGGTATCCGAGGTGAGTCGACAATTTCAGTCGATTTTTTTAAAAAATGTTCATGTTTGACTTTTCGTGGACAATTTGTGATAATTTTTTCTAAAATAATTTAAAAAATGAAAAGTGTCCTTTTTCCAAGTTCTTAAATTGAAAAAATTCTTCTATTCCAAAAAAATGCCCTCCGCAAACTTTTATTCTATTAAAAACAGTTGAAAACTGTTATTAATACATTTATAATTAATCTCATCCGTCGTTCCCATTCCAAATGTATCACTTTGATTCTATTTCCACAGTCCTTAATCGGAGATGTGAGCGGAGCACCACCCGGGAGGAACGGTAAGTTTGAAGTTTCATTTATTTATCCAGTTTAACTCTTAAATTCCATATACAAAGCACCCTGTAACGAAGATATGGGAACCTCATTTATGCTAAACCATACGGCGAAAATGCGGCAGAAAAAATCAGCAAAAGCCTTTAATGTTTCAAACGTTTCGGTTTGATGGCGCTGTCAGAAGCTCTCTGAAGCACATTAGAAGTAGTGAACGTGATTATGACAGATAATATCACGGACGACGATAGTCCGACAAGTGACGCTCCATAGACTGTGCAATGTGCATTTCAAGCCAAATATCAAAAATGCCAGTTTTTGCGTCACGAGTATATATACAGTAAATATGCTATTTTCCCAGGACAATCTTTGGGCCCCGGCATGTTAGCTACCGTTGGAAAGGTCTTGGCCCAAATAGTCGGAAACACCATATCCCCCATGCCTAAAGTGTGGTCTAGGCAAAAATAGAGCGGTTGGAAAATTTCGATAAATTTTCAAATCTATACCCATATCTTACGAAGGGGGTACCCAGGGGGCGATCTGAGGTGTCCAA
>NW_022598828.1:0-1275 GCF_009176505.1 Sitodiplosis mosellana | reverse complement strand
AATATCAAATAAATTTATCCGATATTTTTCATGCGTTGTGTTGTTCTAACGCATTTGCCAGCTATTTATCGCTGGAATGAGATTTTCGTTTTGTTCATTTACCGTTATTTCTCAACAATTCTGCCACTGTGTCACTACATAGTATATATATTCCATAAGAAATGTGCAGAGACGAAAATGTTCGCCATTTAGTTTTACATTGCCAATACATTAGTTATGGAGATTTTTGTTTTGTTTTGTTTATTTTTTGTCGTTTATAATCAAATCTGCCTATCTTTTTGCATTGCCACTGTACGTAGTATATGTCCCTAGAAAATGTGTAGAGCAATGCAAAAAGATACGCAGATTCGTTTACAAACGACAAAAAATAAACAAATGAAAAATCTCCATAACTAATGTATTGGCAATGTAAAACTAAATGGTGAACATTTTACATTTCTCATGGACTATACACTGTAATTCCAATGGGATTAGAATTTAATCCATTGGGATTAGAATTTAATCCATTGGGATTAGAATTTAATCCATTGGGATTAGAATTTAATCCATTGGGATTTTTTAGCTAAAAAAATCCAAAAGGATTAATATTTAATCCCAGCTATATGAAAAAAATCCATGCGTCAAAACATTATTATTGAAACGAAATATTTCAGAAATTCAAATTGTCGAATTTGTTTTCAATGTGTAGCATTGCAAATGTTCAAGCGGCTATTGCAAAGTGATATACTAACACACGCACACGCACACGCACTGTCATCAGTTCTGTGCAGAAATCAGAATACAAACGAATAGTATACACGACCATTCACATACAGTGGCTAGCCTTTGTTTGTATTGTGATTTCCGCACAAAACTGATGACAGTGCGTGTGCGTGTGTTAGTATATCACTTTGCAAAAACCGCTTGAACATTTGCAATGCTACACATTGAAAAAAAAATTCAACAATTTGAATTTCTGAAATATTTCGTTTCAATAATAATGTGTTGACGCATGGATTTTTTTCATATAGCTGGGATTAAATATTAATCCTTTTGGATTTTTTAGCTAAAAAAATCCCAATGGATTAAATTCTAATCCCATTGGAATTACAGTGTATATACTATGTACGCAGTGGCAGAATTAATGACAAATAACGGTAAATGAACAAAACAAAAATTTCATTCCATCGATAAATAGTTGGCTGCCAATACAACAGCCGATGTCTTGTTTATGCACTGCAAATGCGTCAGAACAACACAACGCATGAAAAATATCGGATAAATTTATTTGATATT
>NW_022598827.1:0-17270 GCF_009176505.1 Sitodiplosis mosellana | reverse complement strand
TGATGCAAAAGTGCTTGGTTTTTGGTCCTCTAAAACAAGCAATTGGAATTTCTTATGTGCAGAAACTTGTGTTGCACGGTGTAACACTTTTATTTGTTTTCAGATCAATAATGGCTGAACATTGTGACAAACATGGTCTAGACTACTGGCCAAAGAGGAATGACCCATTGCGTGCAACTGTTGTGCCACGGCTCTCAAAGAGTAACAAGGATGAAATGAATAATAATACCCTGTCCCGATGTCGAAGTTTGGAATTTTTAGTCGATCGAAATCAGACTAACAGGAAACTGGATAAAGGAGGCAACGGGAATTTACATAGAAGTTTCGATTTATTGAATAACATGGAGCGACATGAAGCAGTAATACATCATAACATGACTGATGCGGACATATCGAGATCGAGTTCGCTTCAACACAGCACCAACACAAGTGACTCTGGTCGAAAGTCATCCAAGAAATATTCACTAGATTTTCGAGAAAAATATGATGACGAACATAGCACGCTATCAGACGCTGAAAGTTTAGAAGATTTTTCGAATAAAACGAAAGAAGTCATTCAAATGAAGCGCGCCACCCGGCAAAAGTTCAAGGAGAGAACAATAAACGAATTGCGTGAAAGGCAAAAAGATGAAAATACTTTTTTGAAATACCCACCAAACTTTAGCAGTACACTCACATCAAACAGTTTCAATGATCTAAGAGACTATTACCCATCTGATCACTATCCAAATGATTTCGATGACATTTCAGTTGAAATGAAGAACATAACAAAGCTGTTGAGCGCTTCACTCATTGAACCGTTGGAATCGATACCATCAACCTCGTCCTCATTTTATCAAAGTACAGATAAATTATTGCCTAAGCGATTCACTCTTTATGGAAAAGATCATGATGACAACGTTGTAGATCATGACGACGGTGATGATAATTTTTCAATAAAAAGCGAACTTGAACTCGAGGCTACAAATTCTTATGGCAGTAAATCCACAGATAAGAGTACAACTCAAGCAAAACCATTTACTGCGAACGGATTTTTCCAAAATACTTGCTTTGAAAATAGATCGAGTTCATCGTGTGATACACTTAAATCAATTGAACTACCAATACTGAAAGGTAACACTAACGAAAACGACAATACAGAAGAGGAAGAAGAAAGTGACACCGATCTAGAAGAGGTGGTTGACGTACTAGTTAAAGTACCGGTACATTTACAAACCTTTAGTCATCGAGCACCACGCCCTGGTCTTGTGTCCGCACGAATCAAATCATTGTTAGCAAAAAATCTACAGACTAACAACAGAATCCGATCTACTCTGATTGGCAACACATCAAATTTCAAAAATTCAAAACAGTTACGCGTACCTTCGAAAGCAATTGATTCGCCGATATCACAAGATAGCTCTAATACGCCACAGGATAATGTCTCTCCACATGGAAAACTACAGGCAACGATTAATTCGTCAAAAACTGAAGCACAAATTACAACCCATACCGATTCAAATGGCAAACGTACAAATATTTAAAAAAAATGTAACTCCTCATTCTTAAGTGGACGTAATAAAATATTTCATATTAATCAGCATTTTTTCCTTAGTTTTCACATTTCAGATATTTCATGGATACGGATCGTTTGGCCATTATGGCTATAGTGTTCAACGTTGTTTTTTTCTCGAATTTTTGGAAACAAGAAGATGCTATCGATTTATGTTTTTTGTTCACGTATTCAACAAATTCGATTAATAGCGTTGATGCCTCGAAAATTTCAAAAATATGATGAAATAGTGCACTATTTTGAGTACAAAAAATGACAAGCAAAGCTCTGCATCAGATATTTGAATTGATCAAATACATTTCATCTTTTATTTTTTTTATCAAAATAATATTCTACAAAATTGATAAAATAACAATAATTGCAACATTAAATGATGTTTTTTTGTTTTGTTTTTTTTTAATTGTAGTTTAAATATAGTTTCGTGAATTCATTTGAATTATTACCAATAGTATTTTTGATATCCATATCCATAAGCTGCAGCAAGAAACAATTGTTAACGCAAATACATCCATTACCAAGCGTATGTAAACGGTCGAATTAAGGCCCGCATTTGTGTGTAGTTTCAGTCATTTTTAACATCACGATGGAAGTAGAAAAAAACGGTAAAATCAAATAATTATAAGTTTATATGAATACATAGTACAGAAGATTATTGAAAATGGGTATACATGGGTATCGGTATATTCCGCCATAAAATCCGCCATAGCCATAACCTGTTAGAAGTATTATTTTGTTGTTTGTTATTGCATTTTCATCAGAAAAATTCAGATTTGAAAACAGAAGCGGTTTGGAGTTCAGCCGCTCATATTTCAATTAAATATAAACAAACTCATTGTATTACAGTTCCCTGAGGATCAAAGCGTCCGAAACGTAGGAAACCAAATGAAATAAACATAAAACAAAAAGACAAGCAGCCCAAAATCCAAATGAAACCACGATTTTGGTTGAATAATACAGACGAAAAATTAAAAAAAAAAAAACAATTGTTAACAAGCGTATTATTTCATTGTACTTACTGCGGCGACCCCAACCTGTGAATTTCATCAATGAAAATAGGAAATTTAAAAACAAATGACAAATAAAATAATTAATTTAATTTACCATAGCTTCGCCATCCTTTTCCATATCCATGACCTATTCATCAAAACAAACATACAAACAAAGACAACTGAACACATGTTTCTATTGATAGATTTCCTAACAGATGCAGTGTGCACTAACTCGATTTCGCAATTTTTAATTTTTAATATTTCATTTCAAACACTTTTTATTTACAAAATAGAAATAGCAAAAATGTTGTAGCGCACGTGTGAAAATATCAACCGATTTTGGCCGTGTTACAAACACTGGGCACGTTTGATACACGCAAAAATAGTTTCGATGCTCTCCCATTAACTCAGTGCACTACAATCATATCTGGAAAATAATAATGAATAATATAGTTACCCCAAGCTGATGCGGCAGATTCAAGAGTCTCTTTAGCACCATCGTTCGTTTTCTCTTCTATTGTTGTGCTTGGTTGTGCTTTTGATGATCCATCCAGGTTAGAGACGTCTGGAAGTGTTCCAGATTCCTAAGAAGGTTGATTTATATGCAATGTGTCAAAGGGCATCATTCAAATGATTCAAATTGAATTAAACTTACTTCATCGGCAGGAAATGCCAATGCAATTCCAATGCATAAACATGCTATAATTTGAATCTAAAACGAAATAATCGTCACCATACTGTACACCGTGTTTGTTTCAGATGAAATTTACCTTCATTTTAACTTGAAAAAATTCACTGAGTGTACTTCTGTGAAGGAAACGAGAGATTGAATTTAAATAACGTATGGCAGAATCCCTTTTATACTTCTTTTTATCATGTCATCTCACTCATACCTTATGTTGATATCTGATCCATAAAAATGTGCAGTTCTGCCGGTCTTTTTTGAAATTGTATATCTATATATACACAACTACGAGTTGTAACAAAGAAATGCTAATTCATTTTTCTTGTAATTATTTGCAGTAGGATGCAGTAACAAGAAAACTGAAATCAGGTTATTGGCTTTACGAATTGAGATGACTGACCGCAATGAACAATTGAACATATTCAAGGTTTATGATCTTGTGTTGATGACTATTTTTTTTCCATATATGTATTTTTTTGAATGTCGAATAAAATTATGAAGTAAACAGGCTTTTGCACTCATTACACAGTACAACGAATTTCTGCTGATGGATGCACCCATATTGGGGTTTTGAATGCATAATTTTAGACGACCAAAAATCAAATCAAACTGCATCATTAGTTTGTTCAGATTAGTGTTGGCCGTCGAACACTTTTAAACGCTTGTTCGACCGTTCGAAATCAAAAAAAAAATTGTTTTGTTCGTTCGTTCGTTTGGAAATTATGGCTTGTTCGACCGTTCGGTTTTTTTACATTTATAATACACTAGCTTAGCCCGGCATGCTTTGCTACGCCTTTTTCATTTTCTTCAAAGGGATATTGCAACTTTTTTGACCAGAAAATCCATCTTACGTCGTGCCCGTAAATTATTTCACTGTAGGGGAATGTAACCGGTTGTGGGACGGGTTTTGTAATTTTGCCACAAAAATTTTTTTATCCTATATTTTTCCAAACCCTATATACCGTTCGAAAGATAACCATCATAGCTAACTTTTCTCCAAACAAATTTAGTCATTTATATGCACAACAAAAATTTTATGCTCATTTTCCCGACAGTCTTGAAAATCACGAAAAAAAATTGCACCCGGTTGTGGGACACCTCATTTTTTTTGCTTAAAATATCCAATATTGAAGTAAAATCATTAGAAATCATGATTTTATGATTGTTTATTTAATTTTTTAGACTACCAAAGGCGAACAATGATCAAATGGTGGTTACATGTCAAATTACGAATGAAAATAAGCCATAATCTTCATTCACATTCAATTCACAGTGAATGCACGTTTAGACATTAAAGGCCTTTGCCCATTTGAAGTGGACTTTTCTACGGCAAGAAAAGGATTTTATTGAATTTTGATTGGTCAATATTCGATGGAATGTTTGTAGCTGAACGAAATATTACTTCTGGTAACTCTCCATAGTTTACTTTTGTAATATCATCGAATAGCTACCCCAATTGATCCGTGTCTCGGCTTCAATCCATTGTTCGGGGCATCTCAAAGTCAAGCAAGGTTTCTCTAATTACTTTTTGTCTCAGTCATACGAATCTTTGACTGTTCGGACTGAAGTATCATAACCCTGTACTGGAAAAGCTGTCTTCTGTCCCTTTAACATGATGAGAAATGCAAATGTTGATTTGACAGTCACTAAAAACACCAAAAACACCAATAATTCCGACCACACATATTTATTTTAACACAAATGACCATATTTCATCACTGAAATGTCGAATTCATGTTTTCAATGCAAAAAATGAGTGTCCCACAACCGGGTACATGACTGTCCCACAACCGGAATTGTACACCACTTGGACGTGATGCAAAAAAAAAATTTCAATGCCCATATATTGATAAAAAAAACTTACTCATGATGAAATTTAGTCCTTAAACTACGTATATCACTATTTTACTGATCATTTTTTCATCAAAAATTGTGAAAATATTACTTCTTAAGAGAAGTCTATGAAACTTTTTTTACATTTTTCAACACATCGTCTGAAAATAATATAACAAGTGCATATATTCAGCTCGAAGCCGTACCAAAAGTTTGATTACGGATATAAAATAACATTATAATACATCATTTGATGTTAATACTACAAAAGTGTCAAAATAATCAACTGTCCCACAACCGGAGCCGTCCCACAACCGGTTACATTCCCCTACATTTAGATGGTAGAGCTTGAACAAAAGTTCGACACTATGCATAAACTTGGAAAGAGCTTGATAAACTTGATGAAATACATATATTTTATGGTCGTTGCAATACCCCTATGATTTTCTTTTTCATTTCAAAATGCATCAATTTTGTGACAATAATAGTTGTCACAAAAATGTCCCAAAAGTATGCCTATGACATCTCCATCTCAAGACCTTTCCAATGATGTACGGGATGCCTAGATCGGATTACCTGTTAAGAATGTCCCAAAGATATCCCAAAAATGTCCTAAAGTGTTTTTCTTTCAATTTCTAAAAAGTAGACTGGATACTGGAGATTTTGCATTGACGTTTCCGACTATAAACATGACATCAATTCATATGCGTGTGCTGTCAAACTCACTTTGTCATGCGTCATTCACATTAATGCTTTGACTGATTGTGGTGAAGAGTGGTGAGATTGGAAACACCATACATTTTTTATACATTATTTGCTTGGGAATTATATTTATTTATTTTCTTTTATTGTTGATATTCGGGCTCTGCAAGGCCTAGGCTTCATCCACGATTTGTTATTCAAAGAAATATTTTGAAAAAATCGTGAGTTTACACTGTCAACACTTGTGTGGTTTTTCATATGATTTTGAAGTCATCGAATATTGTTACCCGTTCACACATTCGATGAACTTGCTACACCAAGTGTTAGTATAGTTCATTGCTGACGTTTTCCAATCCACCATACGTATTTATATGTGTGTGTACATCAAAATGTCAAAATTGTCAAGAATTCAACCGTTTTCGTCGTTCTTTGTTGAAAATGTCCCAAAAATTAGCCTATGACATCTTCATCTCAAGACCTTGCCAATGATGTGCAACATGTCCAAATCGGACCACTCGTTTGGCTGCCAACCCGGAACAGACAGACACACATTCTCTTTTATATATACAGGGTGGCGCACTCGAAGTGTAACTAAAACCAAAGACTATAACTTTTTTGTTTTTTGATAATTTTTATTGTTCTTAAGGCATGAAATGTTGTAAAATGATTGAAAATTTTGAATCAGCTTCCAGATTTCAATATCACTTGCATTGGGTCGAGTTATGACTTCAAGACTACGATTCAACAACATGAGCCCTGCACGAACGTGGGTGTTTGGAATTAGTTCTTATTCTGGCTATAGTCTTCACATTGAGATAACCCATGTTTGGTATTTTTATGGGCTAACAGTGCCTTGTAATATACTTCAGGAATGAAAGTCCTTGGAAACCCTCTTCATCAAAATCGACAGCCAATAGTCGACCAAAATGAGCTCTAAAAAGTCGTTTTTTTCACCGAAGCATGGCTTTTTAGCACTAAATGAAATGTAGAGCTACTAATCTGCTTTTTTTTCTCGGTCAAGTTTGACTACTCAAACAAATGTTGGTGAATTTGAATTATATGCTCATATTCTTTATTTGATTTAAAACCGGTGCACTAATGAAGATTTAATATATAACACTTCATATATACATAAAAGATTGACATACAATTTTTTTATTTTTCCAAACTATATTTTATCATACATTTTATTTGTTTCTTATATATTACTTCAAAGTTACTTTGATGAAATACATTTCATGTAGTGCGCCAAAAAATAGTTTTTTGTGAAACAACAAAATAGATTAAGTAACTAAAAACTCAAGAACTTCTTATATGGGTTAAATTTAAGTATTTTATTGGAATCTTCTGGAACCATTATTTTTTATTTTTATTGATTTATAGTGGTGTTGAAAACAGGAAAAATCTCAATAACATTCTTCACCACATTATGGCCTGGTTTATATTTATAGAGCTCCAATCTTCACCCCAACACCAATGACGTCACATGATGTCACTTATTTTGGGGTCAGAATGGAGAAAATGGTGAGAAAATCCCATAATTCGGGACTATCACAGTTCCGAACTTCAAAAGGAGTTATACATGGGTGATAGTGGTCCAATAAAGACTGGAGCTTTTTTATAATATTCTACGAACTAGAATCTAATCACTTTCATGGTTTGTGGTTACTCAAGCTATATTGGATTTCTTCTAAAAGTTCTATTTCTGTCAAAACTACCACTTCCGTGCAAACACATTTAAAAAAAATGGTGGGCGTGAGGGCATTACTCGATCCAGTGCAACTGAAAATAAAATCTGGAAGCTAATTCTAAATTTTGTATTATTTTGGAACATTTCGTGCCTTTAGAGCAATAAAAAATATCAAAAAACAAAAAAGTTATAGTCTTCTGTTTTAGTTACACTTCGAGTGCGCCACCCTGTATAGATGGGAAGCAAATTAAATGTCTAATTCTTTGGGCAAGACTGAAAGTCGAGTATGTTTCACTGACTTTGTCATGAAAGAAGATATTTGTTTCGAATGCTTAGCAAAACTTACTCTACTTTCATTCTTGCCAAAGAAGTCAAAATATAGTTTGCTTCCTATGTATTTTAAATGTAAAAAAACCATAATAAACAAGCCATAATTTCCGAACGAACACAAAATTTTCTTCTAAATTTTCGAATGAACGAACAAAAAAAGTTTTTTTCTTAACTTTGCGGACGAACGAACGAACAAAATAAATTTTTTTGAATCATGTCGAACGAACGAACGAATGTTCGAGGCCAACACTAGTTCAGATAACGCCCAAATAAGAATTCTATCAAAGTTGGTGAATTTTGAGTACGTCCTATTACCATTAATAAGACCGATAATAATTATTAGCGCATTTTATTACAAGTAATAACACCTGAGTTATTACCGATCTTATTACCGAAAATCAGTAATAAGTAATAAAAATCTCATTATTTACTTCTATACTTTGTGGATTCTACTCAAACTAGCCCATCAATACCCATGTCCAGGCTCTTAATTTTCTTTATAGAGATGCCATCTATAACAATCAAGTATAAAGCGTGCATACGTGTGACGTATTTGTGAAATTTTAAAAATCTACATGCAAAAAACGATCAATTTGCAAAAAACATTTTCATGCAAGTATAAAGTGTATAAAACCATCATAGATACGATATAAATGGGATTCTATATCCAGATGTAAGATTTCAAAACAAACCGGTAATTATTTGAATTTTGTCCAATTTTTCAAAGTCTTGAAAATAAATGCCAGTTTGGTAATACTGGTTGGCTCTAAAATAGTTACTGTATTGAGTTTCTGTATCGTCACCATTTGAACATACAGGTGGGCGAATTCGCGAGTATATACTTCCATACTCACTCATTTTGAAAATGAGTATGTCTCGACATACTCTCATACTCATAGATACTCTTTGAGTATGAGAGTATATACTCAGAGTAATTACTCTTTGATTTTGAGTATGTCTCGACATACTCATTTTTTACCCAAAGAGTAACTCTACACCTACTCTTTTTCCTACTCATTTGAGTATGTCACGACATACTCATTTTTTACCCAAAGAGTAACTCTACACCTACTCTTTTTCGGGTAGATGTCATAGTTCCCTCTGTTCCGTGAAGTTCGGATACGGAACTTCATGGAACCAAATAAATTCGGTGTCCGTACGGAACCTGATGGAACCTGACGGAACCTGACCCGAGGGGTCAGACCCGAGGTGCATGAACTAAGGTTTTAATATAGGCGCATGAGCGGGAGTTAAGAACATTCTCAATTATTTAGTTCGAGCTCCTATCCAAAAATGCGAAAGAACTTTTCCCAATTTTTGAATTAGCGCTCGAGCCAAATGTCAAAAAGTTGAAAATATTGTCGTTTTTGAGCAGATCGCAATTTTTTAAAATTCCATTGAAAAACAGCGGACTTTCTTGGGATTCTATCAGTTTTTATGCAGAAAGTTGACACCACTGCATCAAAATAAATGCCGCATGAGGGCACTACACTCATCCCAATATGTAAATAAAATATGTTTAAAAAATTTGAAACGTTCTTTTTTAATCGTTCAAAACATTTCTTTTTTTCACATTATTCCGAAGGCATACCTGTATGTAGAATCATATTTTGAACGATAAATAGTACGTTGCAATATTTAAAACTACTTTAATTCATATTTTTTCGCGCTCAAACCCATTCAACACGTTTATATTTGCATTAACCCTTTATCACATATCGGTTGCTAAAGTAACCAGATACGCCAAACGCTATAACTACAAAATTACTGAAAATTTTTGCATACTGGTTTGGAAACAAATGTAGGGAATTAAATCAGCTTTCATTTGATACCTTACTCATAGCAATTTGTTCACTAATATCGAGAGTTTTTTAAGTTTATGTACTGCTGTAAAAAAAATGCGAAATTATAGCAGAATCCCAAATTTTTCATCCCCTCATCTTGTGGGTTTGTACATTCTTTTCAATTGTCATATTATGACTCATAGGAGCAAAACACATCAATTTAATTTTCTGCATCATTGGTTCTATGAAATTTAATTTTTTCAGGCTGTTATACCGATATGACACTTTTGACTCTTTTCCGATTTCCTCGGTAAATATGAAATTTTTCAAAAATCTAAGTATGGGGTTTTTCTCTATCGTGGCACATAACATATATCGGAATCATTCAAAAATAAAAAATTGTGCATCAAAGGGTTAATGTTAAAATAATAAAAAGTAATAAAAAAATTAACCTTCTGACTGTGTTTGGGTAAATAGAACATGGACTGTGTTTAGTGAGATTTTTGTCACTTACGTATATATAAAAGAGAAATAACATTTCAATATTTTGCTTTGAATTTATATGATATTCGATTGAATACAATATTATCTTCATTATTTTTGCATTTATTTATATCAAATAACGCTGCAATCTATTCCTTGAACCATCCGAAAGTTCTATGTGTAGTGGCTGCGTTTGACATTCAACTGAATTCTGATTTTGTGATTTTTCTACTCGCCACAAATCTACAAATATGGAAATTGGCGTTAAATTTTTTAAATTTAGCTGTCAGCAGAACCACGTCTAATCTGTTGACGTCATTATCGCTTCAAAAATTCTGGAAGTGGAATTTGGTCGATCCTCAGGATTGTTCAAAATCGCTCCTAGTTCTTGAAGTGGATCCTCAGGATGGACCAGGGCATTGTCAAACCCACTCTGATCCATCCTGAAGATCCACCAAAACCCACTTCCGGAACCGGGATCAGTTCTGAACGATCCTGAGGATCCACCAAAACCCACTTCCAGAACATAATGTTCAAGGTGAATATGAACAAAAACAACGCATTCGGGCAATAATACAAAATATTTGAAATCTAGCGTGAATTTTACATGATTTAAATAATACGAATAGATTTTGCTAAATAAAATTTGGCGTGAAGCCCCTAGGATTTTAACTGCATGCCTTGAAAATTGTGTTGAAAAAAAACTTTTTCAAAAATTTAGAAAATGAACATAGATCGCACGATGATAACGAGAGGGCGAACAATTGTAGAGCGCCGCTACAGAGTGATGACAACACTTAGTTCAAATTTGTTCGCGCTCAAATTCACTCCGTCATATTCATTAATCGTCACGGATTATTGCGAAATCATACGACAAACAGCAAAACATGTAAAATATGTGCGGATTTAATTTAAATTGTAATTTATTTTATTTCAAATTTATTTTTTAATTTTTTTATTATTTTTTTCACTGTTTCGACATGAAAACAAGAATGAATATGACGGAGTGAATTTGAGCGCGAACAAATTTGAAATTTTTTCTTTCGCATTCTGCCGTTCTCCAGTAGTGGCGCTCTACTATTTCACACTCCATGTTTTACATAGAAAAATTGACATAATATTGGGTGACATAGATAGAAATTCAAAGTTTTCAATTTTTTCAAACGTTTTTCAAATGGGCAATGCGAGTTAATGTCGCATCCCAAGTAACGAAACATTTGTTCTCATCGATTCGCATGTGGTACTTGAGTTTCAATGTCAAAATGTCCAAAAAGGGGCGCAAGTGTGTTTCAATTCCATGCAAATTTCCATAAATCTGGCTTCGATTTCGAGTTTTTTACATTTTTGCATTTAAATTTGCAAATGTATTTCACAACAACAAGACTCAACGATAATATACCAATAAAAATGTGAAAATATATCGTGAAATAGGCTGCAAGTGAAAGAAACTAGCGTAATATTCGTATTTTGTAGTTATTAGAAGCAATTGTTTGCACGGAAAATTATTCCGTACTCTTCACATTTTCTCACAAAAAATTATGATATATTATCACAGCCGGCGACAGCAGGCGCGAGTGACGAAAGCACCTCTGTGCTGAAAGTCGAACTCGCCTATATATACACGCAATTTCGAACTTTTTTCCTAAGAGGACATCTGGTATGAATGAAGTATCGCTAGAAAGCCTCATAGGACCAGAAAATGCATTCAAACTTGGGAATCAACCAACCGCCTCCATAGAAATAGCCACTTGAAATTTTTTTACAATCACCAGTTTTTCCCATTTACCGGGTGTTGAACGCGGCCCGTTCATCTTGAAACATGTTTTTTCTGAGTCTACTCGTCGAGACCTTTCCAAAAAGCCCAAGAACGTCGAAATTGGACCATCCGTTCATGAGTTATGACGATTTAAAAAATTTCTTTGGCGTCTCCACCAATTATTCTGAGATAATATTTTTTCTGTCCGTCCGTCCGTAGTTTTTGCCCGATCTTTTTTAAACTTTCAGGCATTGAAGTATATCAAAAACTAAGACTTTTTTGTTCCGACATTTTTTGATTTGGCCGCCATCTTGGCCTTGGCCGGCATTTGAAAATTCAAAATATGGCCTTCTTTCCAATGATCACTGTGCCTAACCCAGTCAACCGAGTTCAAACTTTTGGATGTCATTGGAAAGGTCTTGAGGCCAGCTATCAAATGACATCTATTTTAATTTGAAAAAATTGAGTTGGCATGAATGGACAGAAACCCAAAAAAATGGACACCTGGCCTTGCATAAATCGGCCATTTTCTCGAAAACGGCTCCGACGATTTTTTTTTTTAAATTCTCTGGAATTTAGCCCCAAGTTAGAGCTAAAATTTGACATATAGCTTATATCTGGCAAAACTCTGTGTTTCGAGATATAGCCATTAGAAGTTGGAAAAAACATGAAAAATCGACAAAAATCGACTAAAACTCATTTTTGTTGCCGTGAATAAGGGAAAAATCAAAACCAAAGTGATTTTGCGTTCAGATAAATAAAATTCCTTCAGATACCAGTCTTTCACTAAGTCTTTTTACTCCACGCAATCAACAAAAAACACAAAAATCACTTTTCATGAAAAAATCAAAATCAAAATCAAAAAAATTCATCATGAAAAAACTAAACATGTGATAGTTTCTTAGTAAAAAAGCGATATGTAATTTCATCAAAACAAAATGTAATTTCGTCTGTCCGTCCAAAAACCAAATTTTATTAAACGAAAAAAAAATTTAAATTGCTTTCCTACCTGTGCTGATTTTGCTTTATTCAAAAAGGCGACAATGCTGGTTTTTAACATAGGGAAAGTGCCACAATACATTTCAAATTTAAGTCATTTGACACATAGCAGTCAATGCCATCTCAATTCCAACTCATTGAATCATTGTATTTTTCGGCAACTTTTTTCAAACGTGTATGGCTTTACTAGAATATAATCAACTTTACGGTGACGCTAACAGCTTCTCTGTGGGCCGGTACTACGCGTTAGCCAAAACTTATTGATGTTTCGCAATGGTTACTCGATGCATTTGCCAAAATACTATGATTTTTGTACTCTCTTCTACAATATGTGTGCACGTGCAGACTCTGCACTGCAGAGAAGCTGCTAGTGTCGTTGTAAAGTTGATTATATTCAACTCAAGCCACACACGATTTTAAAAAAGTTGCTCGAAATATTCGATGATTCAATAAGTTGGTTTAGAGATGTCATTGGCTGTCTTTTGGTATTCCGGCAATATATTTATGGTTTTTAACTACAACATTTCATGTTTCATTTTCTTTGGCTCAATACACACCACTTTGTGTTTGTTAAATGTAAGTTGGTTTTGTTGAAAAAAAAAATTCGGGTACAAAACAAATAAAAAAATCCGAAATCAAATAAAAAAAACTTCTTTCGAAGTAATTCCTTGTGACGAAAGCGAACATAAAACAGCTGATATCAATTTTAAAAAATCATTTCGGAGCGATTTAGATTTGCTTTTTTTGCATTCTTCCAACTAATTTCAGAATCGCACCGTAATGATTTTTTAAAATTGATATCAGCTGTTTTATGTTCGCTTTCGTCACGAGGAATTACTTCGAAAGAAGTTTTTTTTATTTGATTAAAATATAACAGTAATGCCTGATTGTTGTGGTATAGTAGGCGTACATACTTAACTAAGAGGGCAGAAGTACCCATGTAAGTAAATAATTTTTTTTCAATTGAAATAAGGGTATTGAATGTATTGATGCTAACTTTATGCTATTTTTTCTCCATTCCATGCACAATGGATCACTATGACGGTTACTTCTACGGTTAAATCTATCCCCGTATTCAACATTGGATATGTGCCTGGAATCGAATGCATTTGGGTTGATAATTGTTAGATGGGTCATAAGAATAAAAAAAATTGATCGTTTTATTATTTTATTTTATTATTCAAAAGCAGCAAAAATAGTGAAATACAGTGAAAAATACATTAATTTTATTATTCATTACGAACCACAGAGAACTTTATTCCAGTAAAAGAAGACATGGCTGGAATAAGGAAAGTCAAGTTGGATTTGGGTGTATTGCAAAAGGAATTTTACAAACCAGATCAGAACCCGAAAGGCACTAACTTGTGAAATTTGAATATTTGAAAAAAGTAATTTTTTATGAAAATAGTACAATTTTATTGTGGGTTATAATTCAAAATTGTTTTGGAATCTACTGATGATCGACCGAAAAATTTCAAAATGTCTAAATAGGTACGAATAAACCAAAATTGCAATGAAATTTTAGCTAATTGGAAATCAAATTTGATTCGTCGAATGATCCACTTGACTTTTTGAGTAAGATTGAAATTTGATGTATTGTAAATGCATCTCTGCGCGTATTTGGCCATGACTGTTGGTCTATCGATCTATTAAGAAGAGAAGAGAAAAGAATTGAAGTATTGCTCACTAATTAGATGAAAAATTGGTAATTACAGGATCTCCATGATGTCGTGCAATCGCCCTGACGGTGTTCAAATTTCTAAATATTATCATGAATATAAATTTGTTGTACTTGTAATTACGCATTTGGGTATTTGATCATCTTTACCTGATAACGAATAACATATTTCGAGGCATTTGTTTAAGTGTTTCTAGAACAACATCAAAGTGGCGCTTTGCATCTGCTTGAAAATAAGCAATATCTTCGTCTGTGAGACGAGTTGTAAATGTAGGTCTCTTCATATCGATTGGACGTTGCATAAGAATTTCAGCTAATTTATTGGAATCTGTGGACATACAAAGGTTAAATTGAGATTTGTGTTATCTACCTATTTAAGTATAAGTGATAAGTATAAGTTTTATACCATTTACATGAAGCTCTTTTGCATATTTGTCCATTTTTGCTTGGTCTTTTAGTACGATTGCTTCCCAGAACTGACATAGTGACAAGCGTGTTGAGCTAGTGAGATGTTCATACAGCCCATGATCCAGTAAAACAATCTCTGGCTTTCCATTTTGTCTTTTACGAATAAATAGGTTCCCCGGATGTGGGTCACTATGCACAAACCCTGTATTAAATATTTGTTCGGAGAATACCTTGAACAGTTTTTTGTCGATATCAGCAATGTCAAGATTGTCTTTTTTTATGCGATTTAAGTCACTTATTTTATATCCATCAATCCATTCAGCTGTTAGCACCCGCTGAAAAAATTGAATTCCAATAAAACATACATATGAACCGTTGCGACAAAAAATGCTGGAAAGGTATAGTAGTTCGAAACTGTTTTTCGAAACAGAACCGAGTGTAGAATAGTACCTTTGAAGTAAGATTCCATTCGACAGTTGGTACGTGAATAAAGTCGAATTTCCTGAGCTCTGTAGCACACCGTTCCGAATTTTTGCCTTCGTGAACGAAATCAAGCTCCTACAATATTATTAATAATTTACATTTCGAAAGTTTAAAAAAAAGTTTTTTTTATAACCTGTTCCAAATTTTTTCGAAGATCACGGAGAATCCAACCAAAATTATAGTTTTTATGAATTAATTTAATTATTTCTTGAATACACAATATTGTAGCAAAATCTCCGGAAAATCTGTTGATTAAATCTATGTACTGTATTTTTACGGCAACATCATGACCATCTTTAGTTTTAGCCCGAAACACTTGAGCTAAACTAGCTGCTGCGATTGGTTTGTAGTCAAATTCAGCAAACAATTCCTCGGGGGATTTTCCAAATTCAATTTCAAATACCCGTTTAACTTCATCCGACCTCCTTGGTAAACACTCATTCTATAATAATATTCAAAATATTTAACCCGCGGACAGCCAACGTGTTTTGGTCAATAAACGGCCAATCGTTATAAAAAGTGATTTTTCTTCTATTTTTTCTCAGATTTTAATAGGGGAAGGTGGGGAAATTTGGAACACACATCGAAATAATTTTATAACATTTTAAAAATTTAACATTTTTCCAAATTCTAAAGTGGTACGACTCAGTAAATATAAAAACCTAACTTTTGGACCTTACCGCTTGTTGAAATTCGAATCGGTTGAAAAAATTTACCCTGTTTGCAGAAAACAATTGATTTTTCGATTTTTAAAAAATGGTGAGGAAATTCGAAACACTTCATAAATGGATAGAAAATAATTTCGATGCAAAACGTTTATGGAGAACTAGGAAATGACACAAGAATCAATTTTAATGAGGAAAAAGTTCAAAAATAGCAATTGTTATTAGTCGGATTTGAAATTGTTGCCTGTGAAATAGCTACCAATCATTTTGATGCATTTCAAGTGGACAGCTCGATCGCATAAATTGCAATGAGTAATTTGTCAAAATTTTGCATTAAATATAATAAATATGGGACGAGGGGGCTATTCGCTCCATCGGCCTTTTCTCGACACAGGCAATACATATAAAAAAAAAGTTCCAGTATCATTCGAAAGAGCATTAAAAACTCCATATTTGGTTGGTATACTCGACATTTTTCATTCGAATACAGACAATTTACAGATCCGAAAATGGCAAAAGTTTTGGAATGTTGAGGCAAAGCCCCGGATTGATTTTGATATTCCCATGCTGCAACATGAGCCTCAGACTGATGACCCTAGAAATGGTTTTTGTTTGAACAAACCGATAAATAAACCACTCAGAACTGCTTATAACTCATATCCAGGGCAACCAAAAATATTTACGAAAAAGTCCAAAATATTTATGTAAATATTTATGAAATACCGTCGAAATATTTATGAAGAAGTCCAAAATATTTAAAATATTTTTACTAAAAACCATTATATTTCAGTATAAATAGTAAATTTTTGGTGTTTTTCAAGTAAAGTACGTTATTTAAAGACAAATCAAAGCTATTGCAATAAATTACGACATGCATTTTTAAATTTTCGAATGAAAACGAACGACGTTGATCTCCCAGAACTGGCACTGGCTAAACGTACGCAAAAAATGATGTTTAGCCTCATAGGCTATTCGTACGAAAGATCTGAGGAGTTCGTACGAATAGCCTGTGAGGCTAAACATGCGAAGCGTACGAATAATTTTTCCCGTACGCTTAATCATATACGCTATTTATACGAAACATAAACAAATTGTCAAAAATAGAAAAAAACGACAAATGAAAGATACCTAATCCGAAATGCGAAAACAAAACCAAAACCAAAAGAAAAAGAAAACGATATTCATTATAACATAATTTTATTTGTATACACACTAAATGTGTGTATACACACA
>NW_022598826.1:0-11971 GCF_009176505.1 Sitodiplosis mosellana | reverse complement strand
TTTCGCGCCAAATCTGCCTATAAAAGGCGAGCCGCGCCGACGAAGAGCATTCATTCCACTAGCAAAGAGAATAGAGAATAGAGACTAGCGACTAGCACAAGCGAAAGCAAAATCGAAATCGAAATCAATCAGGAAGAGTAAGCATTAGCGTCAATTTTGTTATTATTTTTGTTATTTTGTTACTTTCTTTTGTTTTTACTATTTAAATTACAGTGAATTCAATAAAACAACAGAGTTTTTCTTGTTATTTAAAAACAAAACGAACTTCTTTTCATTTGGTTTAGTGAATTCACTTCAGGAACAACGGATGAGATTAATACATTATGTATTAATAACAGTTTTCAACTGTTTTTAATAGAATAAAAGTTTCCGGTGGATATTTCTTTGGAATAGAAGAATTTTTTCAATTTAAAAACTTGAAAAAAGGACACTTTTCATTTTTTAAAATATTTCAGAAAAAATTATCACAAATTGTCCACGAAAAGTATCAAACATGAAAAATTAAAAAAAAATCGACTGAAATTGTTGACTCACCTCGGATACCATCAAGCCAATGAGCAGCAGTGTGAAAGATCTTCGACTCAGCATTTTTCTAGCTTCGAACTATTGAAAACTTACTATGAACGTTTCAATTGGTAAGAACTGTTTGATGGACATGCGAATCGAACGCATCCTCTTATATACTTTTCAAGGGTGGCCACATCGGTGGGCAACACACTGTATGATTCAATCCACGTACAATGACGATTCTAATTAAAGCCCACAAAATATTATCGCACACATTTTTCAAGATAACAATGTCAAACAATTGATGGAATTACAATTCCACCTGTGCGCGTGTGTTTAATTTAGCGTTTCACATCAAATATTTTGCATTGAAAATATCATATGTTTACATTTATTCTTTCATCACCATCTTTAAACTACAAATTCAATGCAAAAATTTAAAAAGTAAATATTTTTCACTCTTGAAGGGTAGGTGTTACTATGGCACGTGGCTGTTCAAATTTAAAAAAATTTACATCTTCGCTGCATGCGCAAAACACATTCCGTTTCAAAGTCGATCCAACATGACTCATACCTTTGCGTTACATTCAGGCTCACATGCCATGATGGCGTTGCTTTGTTTAATAGCTACAGTGTTAGTTGATGCAAGGATATACGGTATCACATTTACTTTACATCACTCAATAAGGTATAGGTAGGATACGATGATATTGATACAAATCTACGCATTCCCTTAAAAAATTACAAGCGAATCTCATGCAAAATCATATCCATACTCAGTAACACTTCCCCACTTCCCATAGAAATATAGACAGCTCCTCAATTAGTTTGAAATTCCAATGAACACACACGTGAAGAAATACTTACAATCCGATACAAATCACATGAAAAAGAAAAAAACTCTGTCACTGTCGCATTTCGTACCAACACAGCCAACTTTTTGTTTCCATCAAATAAATTCTTCGTAGTGGTAAAAAATCTATGGCACAGATTCGAGAAAAATATCACTAATACTGAGAAAAAGCTTGTTCCGTTTGTGTCAAAGATCGAAAGATGTATTTATTTTATTAAGTTTATCAAGCACTTTTCAAGAAGTTTTTACCTAGCATTGAATTTTCGTTTAACCCTCTAGTTCGCAAGACCGCCAAAAGGCGGGGTGCATAAATTGGGTCATAGCTCGGGTACCACATTCTAAATGAAAATATAGTGGTATTGCATTTGGCAGGTTCTTAGCTTTGAATTGATATATAACTTTACCAGTCTAAGGCATGCTGGTGTCGAGTTATACGCCCTCAAAGTTGGAAAATTTCGAATTCCGCCAAAAGGCGGTGTTGCGAAGTAAAGGGTAAATTTCAAAAAAGTAGGCTTGGAGGGCGCATTTGATTAGATATCCAGGCATGAATACCTTCATTTGAAAGGCATTTCCGAGACGCATACATAGCCGTTTAAATCATTGAATTTCTCATTTTGGTTTTTAAGATATGAACTTTCGCGTTTTCAAATTTCGAACAGTTTTTCCAATTTTCCGGCTAAGGAAAAGCTTTCCGGGAAATTATTTTATTTTTTTCGTTTTCCTCGGCTAAAACTCAACACATCTATAGTATTAGCAACTCTTAAAAAAATGGCGCAGTAGGGGGTTAAGCTTTACTATCTAAATACGCTCGAACTAGTTATAATGCCATCGTTAGATGGCAAAGTTGTAGAGCAGTTTGAGTACTACAACTTCGCCAAAGACATTAAGTCGTTATCTCTTATCAGTTACGCGGAAACCGCGAAAACCGCGGAAACCGCGAAAACCGCGATTTTTTTCTTATCATTTTTTCGCGTAAATGATAAGAGATAACGACTTGGTGTCTGTGGCAAAGTTGTAGTATTCGACCTGCTCTACATTTCTGCCGGAGAAGCAAGTCTCTTACTTCTTATCAGCTTCACTAAAACTAAGGTGGGATAATTTCGCGATTTTCGCGGTTTTTCGCGTTTTCCGCGGAACTGATAAGGGATAAGCACTATTTGTTGCAGCAAAATTATAGCAAACCTCGAGAATTACAACTTTGCCTCCGACACTATTTTGTTATCTCTTATCACAGTCCAGATTTCATATGAAGTACATATGGGGCCCTGGGGTCCCCAAAGAACAGGAATATGTGAAATGTCAGAAGAACCATCATAGTGTTAAAAAGGCTAAATAACACTTTCGTATTAATAAAAATCAAAGAGATAAATCAAACATTGATTCCTCAGCAATAATTAATAGCGGCCGATCCAGTTGGAGCGGCAACTCTACAAATTCACCATGGAGCGGCAACACCCCGAATTCACCATGGAGCGGCTAATATTGTTTTTCAAAAGAAAAACTATAATAAACGAATTTGAATTTTCTGAAATTAATTTAATCAATGAAAGTAAGAATATTACTTTTTTATACAATTTCATTAGTTGAATTTTTTGTTTTGATATATAATACTAGCCGCTCCATGGTGTATTCAGAGTGCAGCCTTTTTAAGCTTCATGTTTGCAAAAACGTAGAATAAAAATGTAATTGGGTGTTGAAATTATTCGTAGCGCGACCTAGGGGGATTTAACTACGTGAAAACTTGTAAAAAAATGATATAAACGCGCACGAAATTGTAACATTCACCAGAGAACTTGCATGATTCCACTCAGTTGACAAGTTCCGTATTAAAACAACATGCGCGAACGCGCGCGAGTTCGTGTGCAAACTTGTAGCTGGACGACGCGCACACATCAGTCGTTCCATTTATTATATCTGGATTAACTTTTTCTTCAACACTTTCTCCAGCTCTTTAAAAATATTTCCTTTGTCCATTTTATAATTATATAAATCTTTGAACTTTTGGAAAGGATGTGAAAAATCTTTATACACGTAAACAACCGATTTTTAGCTTGAAACGCGTTTTAATTGTCAAATAACAACTTGAAAAACGCGCAAAACCATAAACAAACTTGTGTAAACTTGTGACCGTGCGCGTCAGTACGTACAACGAACGCGTCGAACTCCCGCGAATCAAGCAAACTGGCAAAAAACATGCTGAACTCGTAAGAGTTAAATTCCCCTAGAGCGCGACTCTATTGGGCTCTCTCAAAAACAGCGCACCCTTTTGGGGATCTATAGTTTTCTATGCAGAAAGTTGGCATTACTGCATCAGAATAAATACTGCATGAGAGCACTGTGTACATGCGCATCCCAATATGAAAATAAAAAATTCTTCTTCATTTCATATATTTTTTCGTGTTCACACCGACATGTTTATATTTGCATTAATGATAAAATAATAGAAAAGAATTAAAAAGATGAAATCGAACAAATGTCTAATGATATAAAAATCGTTAATGTTTGGTTTTTAATATGATTTCGCAATATTTCACAATTTCACAATATGTTGTAATCAATATACTCACAAAGACTTGAAATATTAAACATGAGTGAATTGGAGGGGAGACGTGAATACTTTGATGCTTGCCTCCTACACAACATTGTTCATGATGCAAATATGGTCCGAACCAACAGGCCAATTATGAGAGTGAACCGTCAACCTAGAAGACTGCATCAGCTTTTCAATCCTCACACATCTAGAACAGACTAAGGTCTACATCGCAATCCAACAATGCGAACTCAACTACTCTATAATAGAAAATTTACAGACATTGAAATTTTGAGCCTGAGCAAAGTGCAATTTTAAGATGAAATAAAAATAGAATTTAATTTTGATTATTTTTCATTCTTTCATAAAAATCTAAATTTACTTTTTTGTTATTCACTCATTTTTCGAGAATTCAATAATTTTCTTTTTTAATTTTGACTGAAATGTTTAAATGCTTTGACCAAAGTAACTATCAAATTGTAAAACAAACTATAGGTGATAAATTGTAAAAGGGAGTTTTCCTGTTATTTACACCTCATACTCAATAAAAAAAAAAAAAAAAAAAAAAAAAATGGAATCTTGTGAAATCATATGACAACAACAAAACGTGTCCATAATTATAACAGCGATGATATTAACCACAGACATTTTTATGAGTTTTATAGAGAAAAAATATGAGCTGAATTAAATTTCAAATTTTGCAATCATTCATGAATGCAGTGTACAATTATTCAAAATATTTTAAAATGGATAAATTGATATCATATGACAGAAATTGGAAAAGGTATGACAGAAAATGGGTGGAAACGTATGACAAAAAATGGGAAATCGTATGTCAGCAAATTGGAAAACGTATGACAGAAAAAGGAAATCGTATGACAGAAAATAGGAATACGTATGACAACGTTGAAAAATGTATTTCTAATAAAAAAAAGATCTGATTGACATAAAAGACAAATTAAAATGTTCGAAACTCCTTGAAATGAGAAATTCTTTGTGAACGTTACTCTCTTTTGCAATGTTGAAGTGAAAAAGTACATATTTATATACAGTGCTTGTAGTACACTTGCTAGCACCAGTTAGTGTCTCGGTGCCATTAATGTACATGATAAATGGGACCTGTGAAAAGTTGCTGTAACGTCGCGAAATACGTCGAACATTTGCAAGTAGGATTGTGATAGGTCATCTTACTGTGTGCGAATTCATTCATTAGATTGTTTATTTGTTTTCGTATTTAGTATCTTATATATACAAACTGAAAGGAGCCATATCATTTTCGTGTGTATGTAATTCGGCGACTACAGTTAAACACACACCACATCAATTGGTGCCTAAAACTTAAAATGAACACAAGAGGGTGGTTTTAAACACAGAAGAAAGTCTGAATGAAAAAAGACAATAAAATGGTACACATCATAGGACTGAAACGAGTACGGCGCGATTGAAGGTCCTATGATGTGTACCATTTTATTGCCTTTTTTCATTCTGACTCCCCAAATGGCGTATTAGAAAGAGAAAGAGAATCCTTCTTGAGTTGCGGAAACCCAGACAGGGTATATCCCAGGCAAAATAATACTGGTGGAGCAGAAATCGCGCGCGGCGCGATTACCACTAGTATTATTTTGTCTGGGATATACCCTGTCTGGGTTTCCGCGCGCGTAGCGTAACTACTCAAATCAATTAATCAAACTTTTCTTTCATCTCAAAACTTATTTATTAAATTATTAAATTAATTACGAATAATATATATATTTCAAATCTAATGTTGAAGGCAGTTGATACAAATTCTTTTTAACTACATTTGCTTTTTTCAATCGATGAATAATAGATAATAGCCTTTAATTCTATCCGCTCTCGCTCCGAACAAGCAAGCGACAATAAAAAAAGAAAAGAGACAGTAGGGATAAGAGCGATAAAAAGCATGTTTTACGTATTTGATATCAATTCTTAATATCTATGAGATTGAGAGCCGCATATGTATTTTGGCCGACTTAAATTTTGATAAATTAGAGTATGTTTCACTCGTCGAATTGATGTCTTCGTAAAAATTGTTGCTCACCAATTGAAAACATTCTCTACTTTTTTCAATACAAAGTCTATGAAAAATACTCAATCTTTGATATTTAGAGAAAGAGATAGAGAGAAAATTTTCTGTTGAGACCACTAAAAATACCGTTTTTAATCAAAGGTATTCTTTTATCAATTGTCATACGTTTTCCCATTTTCTGTCATACATTATCCCCTCACCCCTTTAAAATATGAATCTAACTGCATGCCTCCAAAATAATGTTCAGAAAAACTACGATTTAGAAAACAAACAGAATATTTCAGAAAAATTATTTTCTTTCGTGTTGGCAATGCGCGTCAATGTTGCATCCCAAGTAACGAAACATATCAAATTACTATGTATTGTATGTGTTGCCATTGGTTCGCATGTATTACTTGGGTTTCAATGATAAAATGTCCAAAAGGGGGCGCGTGTGTGTTTAGTTTTCGTAATCCGATAGCAATACATAGCTTCTTATGGAGGCTGAATGGATGGATTTTTGTAAGAGCGCCTCTAGTGAAAATATCTTAGAATGATGGAATATTTCGAACTTTAATACGCTTTTCTGCTAATTTATACAAACTCACCTCTTAAGTGGTAAATTAAAACCAATAAATATTTACACATCGAAATATCTCGAAAACGGCTGGGAAAATCGGCAAAATGGACCGTGGTGTCACTCCCCGAAGGGAGTGTAGACACCCGGCTGGTTTGATGGCCCAAAGCTCAAATCCAGTGGATTCGGGCTGATCCATAGGCTCTCAGGATTTGGTCTGATTCCCAGCTTTTCCTTTCCTGTGAGCATCTTTACAAGTCACACTCATGTTTTGTAAGGAATTTCACCACAGGGCAAGTGCTGGGATCAGGTCAAATCCCGAGAACCCATGGATGAGCTCAAATCCACCGGATTTGAACTTTGGGGCATCAAACCAGCCGGGTGTCTACACTCCCTTTAGGGAGTGACACCACGGTCCATTTTGCCGATTTTCCCAGCCGTTTTCGAGCTATTTTCATGTGTAGTTTAATGAGAAAGATATCCGCCATGACAGCATTTTGGCCCGCCATGTTGGTATTTTGATTTATATTAACAGAACATTCTCTACTTTGACAGTCAACGTTTCTAAACGTAAACACAAATATGATCTGTCATAATCACATTCACTACTTCTAATGTGCTTCAGAGAGCTTCTGACAGCGCCATCCATCCGAAGCGTTTGAAACATTAAAGGCTTTTGCTCATTTTTTCTGCCGCATTTTCATTCGAGCTATCACCTTATGTTAGTTTTCATGCAAATTCCCATATAGTGTCGCGCTTCGAAATTATTACACTGTAATATTGGTTACGCGGGGGTATCATTACACTAACAACAACATCATTTGCAAAATTGAATTCGTCCAAAACCTGCTGACACGGAGTGAACGAGCTCACTTTACAAACGCACTTGTTCATCTTGCTGGTTTGACAGCTAATGTCAAATCGACTTCTGTTTCAGTGTAGTTTTCTGTTCGAACGCAAACGTTTTCTCAGTATGGTCCGCAAAATTAAAAAAAAACTATTCTGCCACGAACCAGTTTCCATTTTGAATCTAACATTTTGTGTTTTTTTTAATTATGAAAACTCCAATATATCATATAAAACCGTAATTTTCTCTCATGCAACTCAATTGAAAATGGAAGAAAAACAATTTTTTTAAATGCGGGTTTAATCTACCAAAAAAAGCAATTTTTTGTCTTGTGTGCCAGCGGAATATTTGCACAATTTCATTTGGCAGAATCGTAACAATTTTATTTATTTAAAATTCAAATAATAATTATTCTTTCACCACACAACACAATGACGACTATGTTTGACACTGCATTGAATACACTCATCAATGTAGCTTACTTGCGCAGTGAAGCAATTTGATACTGGTGGCGCCGCCACATCTACGCGCCCATCACTTACTTAAGTACTCTTGACAACATTGTTGATTGTGTTTTGACATTTTATGAAATGTGACACATGTGACATTCGTTGAAATGAATCGAGTTTGAGAAAGTGATGAATTTTTAATTTATATCAATACAGGAATGTGCTACCCATAGCACATTTTTGTGCTACGACAGACACTTTTTCTTCGACACCATTGCGGTCTGAAGTTGTGCATAATAACTGATTTTTTTTTCAATTTATCCATACATTTAAAGTTAATTTTGTTAGATATTCACTAACGCAATAAAATCAAACCGAAATACTATGCAACAAATAGAAAATAATGTGAAAAATGGTTGATCAACAGCTGATTCCTCAAGGAGGCACTATTAACATTATCTATACGATAGTACGAACGTCACATGTTACTTAAGTGTCATAAGATGCTTATATGTGCATAGGTATAACTTCGATCAGCAAATGGGATATATTTTTAATTATTTGCATAATTTTTTCATTTTTATTACCTTTTAAAGAACGAGGAGAATGGTTGCATTCTTGACAACTTTGACATTTTGATGTACACACACATATAAAAACGTATGGCGGATTGGAAAACGTCAGCAATGAACTAAACTATCACTTGGTGTAGCAAGTTCATTGAATGTGTGAACGGGTGGCAATATTCGATGACTTCAAAATCATATGAAAAACCACACAAGTGTTGACAGTGCAAACTCACGATTTTTTCGAAATATTTCTTTGGAAAACAAATCGTGGATGAAGCCTAGGCTTTGCATAGCCCGAATATCAACAATAAAAGAAAATAAATGAATATAATTCCCAAACAAATAATGTATATAAAATGTATGGCGTTTCCAATCTCACCACTGTTCACCACAATCGGTCAAAGCATTAATGTGAATGACGCATGACAAAGTGACTTTGACAGCACACGCATATGAATTGTTGTCATGTTTACAGTCGGAAATGTCAATGCAAAATCTCCAGCATCCAGTTTCACTCTACTTTAAAGAAATTGAATAAAATTAAATTTATTGCTATACGAAAATTATTTATTCAATTTTGTATGTGTAGGGGACTTTGCTGCAGGTTGGCTACCACTTTATAATTTTGTCATAACTTTGTCTGGAGTTAACATTTACAAAAGTGTATGGTACCGTTGGATAGATAATGTCTAGAGCTATAATTTTGCCAAAGAAACATACGCGATTGCTTTTCAAAAACAAAATGTATGGTCAATTTTCTAAAGGTGCTGAAAATGGCGAAAAAATTTTTTTTGCTGCAGGTTGAGAATTTTCAAAAATGTCGGTATGTTCGTTTTCGAAATAAAACTTAATAAATTTCCAGAAAAAAAAACACTAAAATGACTTAAATGCACTTCAACGCTGATTCAGTGATGATTTACAAACGAAATCAATACTTAAATCATTTTTATGCATAATTTGCTAAAATTTACCTATTCTCAACCTGCAGCAAAATCACTTTCTCAACCTGCAGTTTTATAGACATTTTTTCCGAGACTCATAATTTTTTTTCAACACCACAAAATGCACATAATTCATATTGAATCATAAAGAGAAATGAAAATACTATAAAATAACGCTTACCCGACTCCTTTTTCTATGCTAAATCTCAATTTATAACGCTTGGAAAAAACGAGAATAAAATTTTTTCGCACAAAAAATCACAGTCGAATTGGAAGTGTATCAAAACAAATGCCAGTTCTGTCGAAACAAGTCTCAAAAGTGATCATGCATTAAACTAAGACTTTGACAGCTATTGCGATGGCGGTATCATCACGTATAGTGAAAAAAGTGACGTTTCTCAACCTGCAGCAATTCTCAACCTGTAGCAACGCCCCCTATATTATGTAATTGAAGAGCTTCTTTACGGAGGCACTTCTCCAGTATACAAACTTGACTTGTGTACTCTGTTTATACAGTAGATTCTCCTCCGGGTGATCATCCGCTAAATTTGTATTATATGTAATGTATATTCACCGGGTGGCAGCGGGTAGGCGCGGTACGTGAGTTTATAAGCTGTCAAAAAGGCTCTACGTGCCTCGCGTAATCCAACTACGCGCCCTTCGTAGTCTTACACTGCACGGCTACGCAATGTAGTTCCCGTCAAAATATGTGGCGTTGTTGGTTAGACGTTTAATGATCGAGATTATCGCGGTGATTGGTTATTGATGTGATCAATGTTGGCTACTATTGTAATCAATTTCGATGGCCGCTCCAAGAACATGCATGTTATGTCTCATGAAACAATGTTTTTGTGATTTTATGATTGTGCCAAACAAAGATAATGAAAATAAGATGCACTTGAAAAATATTTAATTTGTTATAATAATATTATTTTAGAAAAAAATGAATGAGGAATGTATGACCGCTCCAGTCGCTCCAAGCAAATATAAAAATGGCGTCTCCATATGACATGACATTTCTATCTTTGTGCAGCTCAACTGTCAATCTTCAATCCCCCTGTTTGAATCGGTAAAAGAAACCAAATTAATATTTCAGAACAATTGGAATAGATTCAATATGCTGCCAACAATGAAAATGTTGAATATAACGGAGGATGGTAGTACGACAAGTGACGCTCCAACATCTGTGCATTTCAAGCCAAATGTCAAAAATTCCAGTTTTTGCGTCACGAGTATCAGATGAAAAACCTCTGGACGAGGTTAAAATGGAGTACGCTCCTGTGCGTGGATTTACCACTCAAAATGACTGATATCATTTTGAGTGACGCTAGGACGCTGTATTATCACTGGGTACGAAGTTCAAAAGTGTTTTTCGCATTAACTATTGTGACAATATTTATTTACAATAAGGAGAAATATCTTGCGTCACGACTTTTGAATTTAGTCTCCAAGTCAAGCTTTAAAGCGTTTTGCCGTCCAAAAGTCGTGACGCAAGATATATCTCCTTATTGTAAATAAATATTGTCACAATAGTTAATGCGAAAAACACTTTTGAACTTCGTACCCAGTGATAATACAGCGTCCCAGCGTCACTCAAAATGATATCAGTCATTTTGAGTGGTGAATCCACGCACAGGAGCGTCACTCCGTTCCTTGATGAATCTTCGATGCCCAGAACTTGGAAATACGAATTTTCCCGGATATATGGCATATACCATTTTGTTGGTATGGTGGCCGGCTAAAAACGCTCAGTTTTTGGTAAAAAATATCGGGCTGATTTTTGAGAAATCGCCTTTGGCGTGAAATTTAAGGGAGTCGATTTTTTTTTTATAAAAATCGGCTTTTTTCCTTTATATCACATAAACATTGGCATGTATGTAAGGCACTTTTTGAAGGTCTTCTCAAATAATTACGAGCTGAGTTTGCCCGATGGGCGTCTGAGTTGATCTAGTGTGCGAAATAAATACTTCGAAAAAATCGTATACATGCAGGCTAGTGAAGCCATAGCCAGCTCTCCTGTAATGCAAATGTCAATCTTAGGATGGATTTCGATGTGCCCTGACACAAGCTACAGCTTAGGCATATGCGTACCGAAATCTATGGGGGTCAAAAAAAATTCGTGGACACGTACATACGCACATCCAAATCAATACTATCATAGAAAACCATGGTCAAACTGCCAATGCCCATAACTTTTTCGTTTTTGGACCAATCGGGGTGCTTAGATCGGCGTTAGAAAGGTGGCGAGAAGGAGCTTTCTTTGGACACCTCAAACTACCTCCTGGGTAGCCCCTCCGTGCGATATGGGTATAGATTTGAAAATTTATCGAAATTTTGCAACCACTATATTTTTGACTAGATACACCTAAGGTATGGGAGATATGGTGTTTCCGACTATTTGGGCCAAGACTTTCCCAACGGTACCTAACATGCCGGGGCTCAAATAGTGTCCTGAGAAAATAGCTTACCTACTGTATATATACTCGTGACGCAAAAACTGGCATTTCTGACATTTGGCTTGAAATGCACAGTTGTTGGAGCGTCAATTGTCGAACTACTGTCCTCCGTGATAATAATTTTTTCTGAACTTATTTCGAAAAATGTCCATTTTCAAGTTTTTAGATTAAAAATAAATAATCTTCCACTCTAAAAAGAAAATGTCCATCGGAATC
>NW_022598825.1:0-6733 GCF_009176505.1 Sitodiplosis mosellana | reverse complement strand
TGATTGAATTAAATTCCATCTTTTTTCGTCAGTGAAAACTAAACATGAATATTTTTGAATATGGCTGATACACTCGATCGTTTCCATTCGTCGGGAAAAATGCCAGGGGCCTGTTGCACCGTACAGCTACAATAATTGTAAACTTGCAAATTGTAAAATTGACTTACAATTTTACAGGTACCTGTAAATCTGATTTACAAGTTTACAATTCCCTGTAAAATTGGTTTACAAGTTTACAAAAACTTGTAAGACTGATTTACAATTTTACAGAGAATTGTAAAACTGATTCACAAATCTACAGTTTCTTGTAAAACGCTAGTTTTAAAGCATTTGTAATGAAAAATAGTTTTTACTTGATAAAATTCTTTTTATAAAAACAATTCGTGAGGCAAAAGTGAAATTATTCATTTAAATATTATAAAATAATTTAAATTGCATATAAAAAAACAAATATTGTGATTTTTTTTGGATAAATTGATATCATATGACAAAAAATGGGAAAACGTATGACAGAAAATAGGAAAACGTATGACAAAAATGGGAAAACGTATGACAAAAATGGGTGGAAACGTATGACAAAAAATGGGAAAACGTATGACAGAAAATGGGAAAACGTATGACAAAAATGGGAAAACGTATGACAGAAAATAGAAATAAGTATGACAACGTTAAAAAATGTATTTCTAACATAAAAAAAGATCTGATTGACATAAAAGACAAATTAAAATGTTCGAAACTCCTTGAAATGAGAAATTCTTTGTGAACGTTACTCTCTTTTGCAATTTTGAAGTGAAAAAGTACATATTTATATACAGTGCTTGTAGTACACTTGCTAGCACCAGTTGGTGTCTCGGTGCAATTAATGTACATGATAAATGGGAACTGTGAAAAGTTGCTGTAACGTCGCGAAATACGTCGAACATTTGCAAGTAGAATTGTGATAGGTCATCTTACTGTGTGCGAATTCATTCATTAGATTGTTTATTTGTTTTCGTATCAAGTATCATATATATACAAACTCAAAGGAGCCATATCATTTTCATGTGTATGTACTTCAGCGACTACAGTTGAACGCACACCCCATCAATTGGTGTCTAAAACTTAAAATGAACACAAGAGGGACACAGAAGATATTCAGAATGAAAAAAGACAATAAAATGGTACACATCATAGGACTGAAACGAGTAAGGCGCGATTGAAGGTCCCATTATGTGTACCATTTTATTGCCTTTTTTCATTCTGACTCCCCAAATGGCGTGTTAAAAAGAGATGAAGAATCCTTCTTCAGTTGCGGAAACCCAGGCAGGGTATATCCCAGACAAAATAATACTGGTGGAGCAGAAATCGCGCCGCGCGTATCAACCTGCCTGGGTTTCCGCGCGCGTATGCCTGGGTAACCTTTCTTTCTCCTCAAAACTTATTTATTTAATATAAAATTAATTACGAATAATATATATATTTCAAATCTAATGTTGAAGGCAGTTGATACAAATTCTTTTTAACTACAATTGCTTTTTTCAATCGATGGATAATAGATAACAGCCTTTAATTCTATCCGCTCTCGCTCCGAACAAGCAAAAAAAAAGAAAAGAGTCAGTAGGGATAAGAGCGATAAAAAGCATGTTTTATACGTAAAAAAATACGTTTGATATCAATTCTTAATATCTATGAGATTGAGAGCCGCATATGTATTTTGGCCGACTTAAATTTTGATAAATTAGAGTATGTTTCACTCGTAATTTTTTGAGATTTTCATTTTAATGACAAAAAAAGTCGATTTGATGTCTTCGTAAAATTGTTGCTCACCAGCAATTGAAAACATTCTCTACTTTTTTCAATACAAAGAAAGAGATAAAGAGAAAATTTTCTGTTGAGACCACTAAAATACCGTTTTTTTAATTCTTTTATCAATTGTCATACGATTTCCCATTTTCTGTCATACGATTTCCCATTTTTTGTCATACGTTTCCACCCATTTTCGTCATACGTTTTCCCATTTTTGTCATACGTTTTCCCATTTTCTGTCATACGTTTTCCCATTTTCTGTCATACGTTTTCCCATTTCTTGTCATACGTTTTCCCATTTCTGTCATACGTTATCCCCTCACCCATTTTTTTTTCTTTGAAGGGTTTTCCCCACAGATGGCAGTGTGAAGAATAAATCTGATTTATAGAGTGCCATCTGTGAGAAAACCCTTCAAAGAAAAAAAAAATCACAATATTTGTTTTTTATATACAATTTAAATTATTTTATATAATAATATTTAAATGAATAATTTCACTTTTGCCTCACGAATTGACTTTATAAAAAGAATTTTATCAAGTAAAAACTATTTTTCATTGCAAATGCTTTAAAACTAGCGTTTTACAAGAAATTGTAGATTTGTAAATCAATTTTACAAGTTTTTATAAACTTGTAAACCAATTTTACAGGTACCTGTAAAATTGTAAATCAGATTTACAGGTACCTGTAAAATTGTAAGTCAATTTTACAATTTACAAGTTTACAATTATTGTAGCTGTACGGTGCAACGGGCCCCAGATGAAAGCGACTCATTGAAGATCTTAGTCAACGGACTAGCAAGCGTCTGAGCACACTCCTTTAAAATCAAAGGATGAATACCGTCAGGTCCAACACCTTTCTTGGTGTTGACCTTCGTCATTTCAGTCATGACAAAATCGAAGTCAAGCTGGAAACAAAAGGTGTTCTCAGACTGAGGTGACGGTAGATTATTTGGTGTCGTTGATGTGGAGTAATTGCTCCCGAAGAAGTTCGCAAAAAAATTTGCTTGCTTTGATTCGCTGGATGTCTTGGTGTCGCCGAATCGCATGGTTTTTGGTATGCTATCAGTGCTCTTTTTAGAGTTAACATATTGCCAAAACGAAGAAGGATCACTTTTCAAGTTTGATTTCATTTTGTCGACGTACTGATTGTATAGTTCAGTGTTTTTTGCACTGAATTCCTCGAGCAATTTTTCAAATGGCTGCTTGTCATTGGTCAGCTTCCAGTAATCCCAGGCTTTTTTCCTTAAGTTCTTGAGGTGTCGAAGTTCTTTGTTTTTCCATGGGCATTTTTTCCATGGGGTTGTTTTTGCGGACATACGTTGGAACCGTACACTGAATAGCTTCCGCTAGCACTTCATGAAGGGATGACACCTTCTCCGCAAGTGATTTGTTTGCGAATAAGTCATCAAAGTCGACGGCAGCAAAATATTCATTCATGCGCTGATAATCAGCCCGTTTGAAGTTGAAATGTGTATTATTCTGGTTTTCGGAACCACTGTTAATCGGATGCCATTCAAATTCAATCAACAAAGGAGGGTGGTGATGGTCGATTTTATCCGTCAATGACAATTAGTAGCATCGCTCACTGTTGTGTTGGCATGGTCGTTAGTGAAAAATAGGTCCATCAATTTGAGGTTCCGATTTCTTATTGAATTTATTTGCTGGACGCCCAGGCCCATCAGGCCAGTAATGAAATTAGCAGCACATTGGGAGTGGAAATTTGAGGGAACAAGCACATTGCTATCCTCATCGTCATTTATCCACTCAACGTTTGTCAGATTAAAGTCACCAACAACTATCACAACGTCATCGGCACTTGTCCTGAGTGATTCAATGGCTGAACGATGCAAAGCGTAGATTTCGTTGGGTGAGTTCGGTGGAATGTATGCATTATAAATAAAAATGTTGTGTGATGGCAAGCTCGCTTTAATACATACGTGCTCAATGTCCACGTTGTCGAATTCAATTTCTTCAGTAGAGAAGATTTCATTGTTGAGCGCAATGAGAACACCTCCACCTCGTCTAATAATCTGTCTTTGCGATAGACGTCGTAAGTGCTATCGAAGAATTCGGCATTACGGTGGCTATTTTTGAGCCAGGTTTCAGTCAAGATGACTATGTCAAAACCGAAAGCAGCACATTTGTGGAAAAATTCATCCTGTTTGTTACCCAAGCTGCGAATGTTTTGGTAATAGACACTGATATGTGTCGCGTCGTGTGTGCGCAGCTTGGGATTTAACGGAATCGTCTGTTGTCCACGCGATGGACGAAACGGGTTTGCTGTTGCCCAGAGTTTGCTGCGGTGTAGTGATTTGGGCGCTGAGCAAACGGATTGAACCAATGGTTCACATTCGGTGTCGTCGGTGCCTGTGTATAGGCGTACATTGGCTGAGGATGGTTTCTGACTCTGTTTGTGTTGCCATTTGATTGCATCCCGTTTTTTGACTGCCGGTTTGAATTTGCATGTGGTGCACTGATGGACGAGGGAGGTTTCGGTTTGTCCACAAATTCACAGGCCTTAACTGAACTTGGACATATCGACGGGTTAACCCTTTGACGACCTTTGGGACACATATGTCCCATTTTGTTTTTCGTCAATAATTTCCACATTTTTAGACCGATTTCGATAAAATTGGTTTCTTTTGAAAGAGAATGAATGTAGCTACCAGAAAGTACCATAATATTGGATATTTTACATCACTGTGCTCAAATAGAACACTTCAAAGTCGAAAAATCTTAACTTTTTTTTCAAATTCCGCCAAACCCTATATAATTTGAAGGGTACAACTTTTAAAGCTGAAAATTGGAAATGTTGTACGGAGTGTCTGTTACTTTCTAAGGATAATCGCCTTTTCTAATACAAAAAAATTTGTTTCAAATTTTTATTGCTTTTGGCGTGATGGGACATATGTGTCCCATTGGTCGGTAAAGGTAAATAATTACCACTGATTTCCCTGTATTTCAACCACTTTTCGCGAATTTTGAAACACACAAATTTACAAAAAGATCGTTAAATTCGTGATTAAATGGGCACAACAAAGCATGATTCAAACCATTTTTGGTTTAAAAAGATTCTATAAATTTTAAAAATGGAAAAGATTTTACACGTAGTTCTTATGGGAGACATGTTTTTTTCATAGAAAAATAAAGGTAAATAGTTACCTTTACCGACCAATGGGACACATATGCAGGCCTGCCACAGATTTTTTTGTCTAAAAAAGCTGAAAAAGCTGATATTACCAAAATCAAAGAAGCAGTTATAAAAATAGTTTTTTTTATAGTATTTCTTGTCGAATCATAACTGAAATTTTATTTTCAATCTTACTTGCTACGCAGTTGACTTATAAATAATATTGCTAACTGAATTAAATTTGACTTCCATGTTTTCAATATGTTTATCTCGCATCAAGTGTTGGGTCACAGCAGCAAATCCTTTACTTTTGATGTTGATAGTACTATCGCAGGCTGAACATCCCAACGTAAAATCTTCTTCCTTCTTGAAAAATTCTTTGTATTTCACTTTGCTTTTATCTTTCATTTCGAATTCCAAATTAAACCAATCATTATGAACTTTACATGACATTCTATTTCACAATAGAAATGTACTTGTTTGATTTGAATGGAAATGTGACTCGTGCCAAAACCGAATGTGAACTGATTGTTGCATTATTATATTTTTGATATTTGGAGCTACCACTTGAGCCAAAAAAATGCTTGTGCACTCATTTTCACATCTAGCAAGTGTTCGCCGAATTGGAAAATAACAAAACGGTAATTTCTTTTTATCAGTTTCGCAATTGCCTCTTTACATCGATTTATAAACATGATATATCAAGTGTTGTCATGCCAAATCGAAGCAATAACAAAAACGATAATTTCTTATTTACATTGATTCATAAATATGCTGACCAATGCGTTTCAGATAAATTGAAAGAATGACACCGTGTCATAGCACAGTGCCAATGATTCAGAATTAGATTGAGTTAATATTGTCTTCATAAGAAAAAAATGTTTACTTTTTCATTGCTCTGTCTGAAAACGCGTTTCTTTTATTTTTTTTATTGTAATTTTTTTCATCATTTGTATTAGTTTTCTCATTATTTTTTTTTAAAAAGCTGAAAAAGCTGAACTGTGACCGAAATAGCTAATAATAGCTGAAGATTTTCAAAAAGCTGATAATCAGCTCAAAAGCTGACCTGTGGCAGGCCTGTATCATATGTCCCATCATTTTTTTCATATTTGCAATTAAAAAAATTAATTTTTGATAACACTTTTGTTAATATTTTTGGGGTCGCTGAGCACGAATCTGCAATCAGAATTGCAAAATTCCCAGCCGTTCAGTTTTGGTCGTCAAAGGGTTAAGGCTGAGTCCAAATGCTCGGCTATAAAATTTATAGCCGGCTAGAAAAATTCAAATCCGTCTTTCGGCGTATGTAGGTGGGTTTGTTATGTCAGGTTATTTAATTTTCGGCTATTGCAAGCCACTGGACCCAAATCCACCAATAGTTTGAGGCATTTATCGCTGTAATGACAATTTTCATTTTATAGTCGGCTATAAAATTTATAGCCGGCTAGAAAAAAAAAATTCTTTTTTTTCGCATTTTTCGGGGAAATTTTAGTCGGATGAAATGATTTAGGACAAATAATGACGATTTGCATCAAAAACCGCAATCATTTTACCCATATTTTTGATTTTTTTGAGTTTTTTTGAAATTCTTTTTTTTGGACTTTTTTAAAAAAAAATTGGAAAATTTCATTCGAATGGAATATATTAGGGCATAAAAAGAGGTTTTACATCAAAATTTTTCAATTTTTTCGATTTTTTGTAATTTTTTTTGCGAAATTTTTGAAGTCCTATTATTTCTCAACTACTCAAAATAGAGCAATAGTGTCTGAAGCAACTTTTTAGTTCTGCTCAAGACCTTTGCATACCATGTTCTAAAAGTGC
>NW_022598824.1:0-1299 GCF_009176505.1 Sitodiplosis mosellana | reverse complement strand
AAGCGTAAGACGCGTTGTAAGTACAAAAGAGGAATGTTTAGTCGACCGTTTCTAGAAGAACGTGATTTTTGAATTATTTAAAAGAAGAAATGGAACGGCTTTCAAAATGAGTCACTAACTTTGAATGGTCGTTGAGCATTTTATTAGCCGCGAGGAATGCACTCAAGACGAAAAATGTGTCCACCGAAAAACGACCTCCAGAAAAAATCTCTCCAATTTTGTCAGCAACAGGTGCATCGTGCTCCGTGTTTCCAATTATATGTTTAATCGTGAGATGGACATGATCTGCTACAATCCATAATGCAGCGATTGCACGTATCCCATCCAAGCATGGCATTACATTGGGCGACTGATTTGCTTTGCATGCAAACAGATTTTTCCCGTTTGTATACGCTGAAAAGGCCAGCAAAATTGGGTTTTTCGGCTCTAGACGAATTACGAAATCAATCAATTGACGATTATTCTTAAATGAATCATATGTACCTACCTACTCTTGCACTATATATAACATCATAAATCGAACTCAAAATCACCAAACCAAGTACCGTTGTTAAAAATGCTCTTTGAAGAAGAAATCGGTTTTTTCGTTAGTCCAATGGGATGAAGTGGCGGTGAGAAAAGAACTTACATGAAGATCTTATAGCTGAAAAATAGAGTTGTGTTATCGTCTTTTAAGCGGCAGGAGCCTTGGTTAATACTCATGTCTACAGTTTTATTTGAATCCAAATAATCATTCAATATGGTCGCTATAATAGACGGTGCACAAGAACTCGGAATACAAATACCCACTCCTGACCAAATGGGTACACTGAAAACGGTGAACGAAGAAAATCAAAATATGTTCAATGGGGTAATATCATACCTTACATTTTATTCAGATTAGACAACCATGTATTTATTCCGGCCAAACAGTATTGAGTTTCGATGTTTGTTGATTCGTTCACTTTTAAATCGAGACATCGATCAAAGTTTCCAAAATCTTTATCAATTCCTGCAGATGAAACCTTGCCCCATGCGCCCAACACTACGTAACAAAATGTTTCGGACAAAAAAAATCACCACTGTAAATGCAGAATATTGCTTACTTTTATTCGCCCAATTGGGTTTTTCATCACTAGACGCTTCCTGAATCATTCTCAAATCTTTTATGCATCGTTCAGTGTTGTATGATCGTTTGACTTTTGTACGGTCACCCGCAAACGCTTGGTTGTCGATGGTCGAATACGTCGATAAATTCTTGTATTTATTCAGTTTTTTATTTTGGATTATTCCAATTGGAAGGGTTTGAACTCTTTGGTA
>NW_022598823.1:0-3036 GCF_009176505.1 Sitodiplosis mosellana | reverse complement strand
AAAAGCCAAATCGGTGCTAGCAACATGAGCGAAACTACAAACGTACCAAGATTTTTCACTGAAAAATGTTCTTTGCAACAATCGATTGCGTTCATCGCGAAAGATTTTGGTTGAATAAAACTGGCGCGCATTTCATGTTCATATCGATGGGGGGGTATTTATACAAAATTATATTGCACAAAATATGATGTCAGCAAATGCTAATGTGTACACAGGTGGTTATTATTTATATAAAACTTGAACTAGATGAAAGTATTTTTTTGTGTTGTGAACCAGTGGTTCTGACGATTTTTGAAGGGAATGGACCCGCTACAGTTTAAGTCTACTTCACGGTCTCTTGGGATGACGACATTAACTATTAAAAACGAATCACTATTTTCAACCTTAATACCCTCGTTTGCATCGAATACTTTTTGTACAAATCAAAAAAGAATCAATGAGTTAGAATTGATATGGGAATAAAGAACAAAGAAAACACAAGTGATATGTTGAAATGTTTATTCAGATGCCGCCAATTTTTCTATAATGTGAAATATACAATGTAATATGAAAAAAATGCAAAGAACGAGGCGTAAATTCTTGCAGATTTTTATATCATTGTGCTTTCAAGCAGCAGTGGAGAAGTTACGTACTCAAATACACTGTACTTCAGTACTATTGATTGGTAAATAATCATGGCGGCTCCATATTATTGCAAAAAGCACAAATGGTATAAAGCCTTCACACGTTCTTTCGGATGCAAAATGAAGCCAATTGTGTAAACAGAAAAATTTCTATTAAAAATGTATAGAGAAAGAAAGAAATATTGTCGTATTTGTTATTCTGAATCACTAGCTTTCAAGTTCAATGGTTTTTCTAAGGGTCATTGTGAAATGCAAGCTTGGATCCTGGTATCTGGCTGCAGATATGCATTTTTATCTCTTGACTCCATTTATGGTGCTCCTATTGCAATGTTATCCAAAAAGATTCATGGGCTCTTCATCTGCGATCGTTTCAATTGATTTCATTTTGTCATTGAATAAGAAACTTTTTGGTTTGGAGGGGTTTGTATTTCTAGCATTTAAACATACGATAGACAATTCATTAAATTACATATCGGCAATTCCACACGAAATCAGGGAAGAGTTGTAATGTGAGGTCGCCGAATTGGCTGAAAATTAGCTTGGAGTCTTGTTTTCGATAGAAAAAGAGAAAACCAAAATCTCAGGCCTGTAAGTGGCCCACATTTCTGAGTTCACCCAGTGTAAATTTTTGGAAAAATTGAAAAAATCGAAAAAAAGGGTTTGCGCCAACTAAAATCTAACTGTGTAGTAGTTAACACATTGCTAAATCTATGGTACCTTTGGAAACGGAATCGATGGGGCTACAAAAGCCGCCTAGTAACCTATCCTCTATGGCCCCATTGGAACCTCCAAAATTGGGTTCAAAGTATAAAATGTTAAATATCTCAAAAGAGTGGGATTTTTTTGACATGTTTTTCTGCGTCAAAAGATGGCCCATGTCGTGCCGCTTCAGATGGAAAAATAAAATTTCGTGTAATACCATGGTTAAACCCGTGTAATTGGCCTCGGTAGGTGAATCTTATGTCATTTTTCAGCGTTTTTGTGGGAAAAATGGTCAAAAATGGCCTCTTACGACATTTTGATATGAGAAAACTGCTATTTTTTCGTCAAAATACATGAAAAAACGACCTTTTCCACATCAGTTTACCTACAAATTTGGTCCGAAACTGTCTTTTCTTCATAGAACAAACGAATGGTCGAAATCTGCTTACAAAATCACATTTGTGGCATAGAAAACCCACCTATAATGGGCTGTCATGATTCTATTTCCACGTAATTTTTGACGGAAAATCGATTGAGACTTATCTCAATCCTGTCTGATGGGTCTAAAAGGTCGAAAAATGACCCTGCTTCAGAGGATGTTTTCGCTGAATTGAGTCAAAAATGGTAAGCAAATTGGTATATTTTCATTTGTTTTGCTGGAAAATAAAAGCCATTCACGATTGAATGCAGAATAGGGAATTTTTGAAGCAAGAAAAGTGTTCTTATTGCGAGTTGAAAACATCCTTTGAAGCAGGGTCATTTTTCGACCTTTTAGACCCATCAGCCAGGATTGGGATAAGTCTCAATCGATTTTCCGTCAAAAATTACATGGAAATAGAATCATGACAGCCCATTATAGGTGGGTTTTCTATGCCACAAATGTGATTTTGTAAGCAGATTTCGACCATTCGTTTGTTCTATGAAGAAAAGACAGTTTCGGACCAAATTTGTAGGTAAACTGATGTGGAAAAGGTCGTTTTTTCATGTATTTTGACGAAAAAATAGCAGTTTTCTCATATCAAAATGTCGTAAGAGGCCAATTGATCATTTTTCCCACAAAAACGCTGAAAAATGACATATGATTCACCTGCCGAGGCCAATTACACGGATTTAACCATGGTATTACACGGAATTTTATTTTTCCATCTGAAGCGGCACAACATGGGCCATCTTTTGACGCAGAAAAACATGTCAAAAAACCCCACTCTTTTGAGGTATTTTTACATTTTATACTTTGAACCCATTTTTGGAGGTTCCAATGGGGCCATAGAGGATAGGTTATTAGGCGGATTTTGTAGCCCCATCAATTCCCTTTCCAACGGTACCATAGGTTTGGCAATGTGTTAACTACTTTACAGTTAGATTTTAGTTACCGCAAACCCTTTTTTTCGATTTTTTCAATTTTTTGCAAAATTTACACTGGGTGAACTCAGAAATGTGCGCCACTTACAGGCCTGAGATTCTGGTTTTCTCTTTTTCTATCGAAAACAAGACTCCAAGCCAATTTTCCGCCAATTCGGCGACCTCACATTACAACTCTTCCCTGATTTCGTGTGGAATTTCCGATATATAAAAATCATTCAAAATTAGATCCGATGTATATTTGTCAACACGATCTCGCATCACACCATGGTTGATTGGAGTCAATTTTGCTTATGTTCTGTTGCAAATGCGTTCAACCAAACCTATTCATACATCAAAGGTAATGGGG
>NW_022598822.1:0-10692 GCF_009176505.1 Sitodiplosis mosellana | reverse complement strand
AATGCTGACATTTGATGTTTACATTCAGTTTTGATGATTACGATATTATATTTACGTACGAACTTATCGTTTACTGATTAAAATAAAAAAAACATGAGAAATTAAAAATGTATTTGAATACACAAATACTGTTTTCTTCTTTCTTGCATCGTCAATGATTTTTTGTTACAGTTATCTATTTCGAGTCATTTGTTCTAGAAATTTGTTGCTTCAGCTTAAAAGGTAATGTTAAATTAGGCCTCTCAGATGCATTTTACAGTGAAATTATTGATACTGAAAAATTCCCGAATTCGACCCATTTTTCCCGCTTTTGAGCAACAAAATTCCCGATTTGAGCCGAAATGCATCTGGGAGGCCTATATACCATCAAAGTGTATAAATATCGTCGAGAATCAGCGAATTCAAAAATTACAATAGGAATTGATACAATTGTGCAAAGTGTTATTGTCCGTATGCAAAACAAATTACTGACTGGCTGACTGACTGTAACTGAAATCAACTAATAAGCAACTTCAATTAATTGAGCAGAAGAATTGTATGAACAATAGTCGACTGTGATTTAATTTTGGCCGGTCACTTAATTTGGGGCGTATTTGACCGCAGTCAATTTTTGATTGCCCAAAAAGAAATTGACATTAGTTTGGCGCTCTGAAATATAGCGTACACTAATCGGTTGCTGCCGCTATGCGTCAGCTGTGTGTAATGTGGTATGAAAGCAGCAAACCAGCCGATTAGTGTACGCTGTGTTTCAGAGCGCCAAACTAGTGTCAATTTCTTTTTAGGTGTACATCACAGTTAAGGATAATTGTTTTTGTACTTGATAATTACTTTTAGACAGTCGATTATGTCCCAAAATTATCAGTTAGTTGCTCAGTCGAAATATTTTCACACGGGTTTGTACCTAAGAACAAGCCGAAATCGATCAAAAATACAAAATTTTCTTGTTTAGAGGCAGGTATAGAGCGCAAGAAGTAAAAGCTTTCTCTTTGCCCAAGGAAAATTGGAACGGAAAAGAATTACTTCACACGCACGACTTGTTCTATTCTTGACTGTTTTCATCAAAATTTCGACTTTAATCGACTATTTTTGACTTGTTGTTACCTTCTTTTTTTTAAATTTTTTGACAATTTTCGACATTTTCTACCATTTTTGCCAGTTTTGACCGTTTTTTTTTCATTTTTCGTCATTGTTGCCAATTGCGAAGTAGTTCTCACACATACGGTTTTTGCATGAGCGTTGAGTATGCTTTTACGATGTAAAAAGAATGTGAACCCACGGTGGTGATGTGTGAGCTGGGTAGAAAAGTCAAACGAAAAACTAAAAAAAAACCATCGAATCAAGGTGAAAAATCGAAAAATTGCGTGTTGGGCAAAAGAAAAAAAAACCGAGCCGCGAAGCGTCATGTGCAATAATCCAGCGCGTTCATATATATTTATCGTGGTATTTGTTTGCATTATGATTGTTGTGCTGGTGGTTGTTGTTGGTTTGTTTTGGATTTTTGGTAAATTGGCAAGTTTAGACGAGATTCGCGCGCACATGTGAGATAAAATATGGCGAAATGATGTGTTATAAGCAGAAAACTTGCAATACTTGACATTTATTTTACTGTCTATTCTCTCTCTTTCTCTGCTTAGCTTCATTATTTGTTTTCTTCTTTTTCGGTGTGGTTCATATCTATTTTTGCAATTTCTTCTTAGCTTCAAATGTCTGTCTAATACGATATGCTAACAAAATGTAATAAAAGTGCAGACAAAATGTAGAAAAATAGCTGGAAACTCTGTAAACTAAATGAAAACGCGCGAATGGTGGAAACCAACTAAAAGAAAGCGAAAAGAATAACAGAGAGAGAGAGAGAGAGAGAGTGAGAGACTGAGAGAGAGAAAGATAGAGAAAAGAAAGCGATTGCAAGAACGAAAATAACGCAACAATAAGACTAATAATAATATCACAATGGAAAAATAAAAGTCATGTATTCTGGGGCCCGAAGCACATTACATGCATCGTATCGTAAAAATGTCAAAAACCTTTTAGCCATTTTTGAGCTTAGTCGCTGCTAAACACACACACACACACACACACACACACAAACATACATACGAGCACACGCGAACCGAACACACACACATTACTCGCCGTAATCATATTTGGTGTTTTCATGTTCAATACCATTTCTTTGGGATTTCGCATACATTGGCATCATATGCAACACTCTTGCTCAACCTCACACTCCCTCGCTCCCTCCCACACATATTCTTGATAGGTTGTGCAATACCGATAAACTTTTCGAATCGATGTGTGATGTTGTTTGGCTGCATAAGAGGAATGAACCAAAAAACTATTACCGAAACGAATAGCAGCAGGGGCAGCAGCAGCAGCAAGAATGAAAAAGGAAAAAAGCGCACACCAACTCGAAAAACAATAATAAAAGAAGAGCGAATAACGACAACACCAGAGTGAGCAAAAAAAAGAAAGAAAGTGGAATAAAGGGGAAAAATCAAATGCACACTCACTGGAGAGTGAAACCGAGAAGGGTGTTTTTTTTCTTCTTTTTCGATTGAATATGGCAAAAATGAGGAAAAATATGCGTAACAATGAAACCAATTCAACGAACTTTTTCCACACACACACACATACGCACTCCAACTTATGAGAAACTTTTCGCCATGGCCGCCTTCGATATGGAAAAGTGAGAACGCATCAAAAGACAACATTCAAAACGAAAACTTTTACCATACTATACGGGGCTGCTTCACCATTTTGTGGCCATCGTCAGAGATTTTGTTCTTTTCTTTTCCTTCGCTGACTTTCGCACCCTGATTATTACGATCATTTGTAGATTTTCTTTTCATTTGTTGACGAAGGGAATGTGAGAGATGATTGTGGAAGGACATGAGATTGAAATGATGAATCGAATACCGTGCGGTCAACCACTTGAGATTTTGTGGCTGCGATATGTGAAATTCAAAATATTTCTCGTGATGTATCTCTTGCTCTCACGCTCTCTCTCTCTCTCAGTCTAATTCTCTCACGCTATCTTTCTTTCTTGATCTCTCGCTACCGCCCTCCCTCTCCTCTCTCTCTCTCTCTCTCTCTCTCTCTCTCGCGTTCTTGCTCTTTCACGCTTTTTCTATCCATCTAACATTTATCCAACCGCATCACAATTGCCATTTTCACTAAGTGCACGAATCGTTGCAAAAGCCTTTATCTCTGCAAGAAATTGAGATCCTGCAATTGAAATCGAAATTTCAATTCGAAATACTCATCGTTTGTGTAAGAAGAGTGATAGAAGTAACAAATGAAAGCGAATCGCACAAAAAGCCCTGCTGAACAAACTAAACAACAACAAGAAGAAGACGACGAGAAAGAAAATTTATCATTATTATTATAATTGAATATTTGTTGGCTCGTTGCATGATGCCGTTGCACCACTACCTCACACCCAGTCAAATTCGTCGAGTCAAAAAACCAACATGACACCGAAATGACATTGCACGCATAATGCAGAAAACATTCGGAATATTTAAAACCAAATTAAAAACGAACAACAGCAAACCAAGACCAAAAACGCTAAGAAGCAACGAAGCGAACGAATGAGCGGACGCACCCGCCTCTTCAAGTGAATGACATCGAACAGCAAAAAGCTCTCGTGTCGACACTGCAAGCGAAGAAATGAACAACAGCAGAGGGAAAAAAAAATTACAGACGAACAAATACGGCAGAGTTCAGAGCGAGCGGGCAAGAGCGAGAGCGATAGTGTGGAATGGAGAGGTAGAGAGGGAGAGCAAGAGTGCGAGAAAGAGAACGTAAAAGACAAAGGGAGCTACCACCGCAAAACTACAACATCATGCGGCCAACAACAAACTAATGGCAAATCGTTCATTTAGAATTTAATTAAAATATTTTGTGTTGTGGCGTCTGCTGGCGTCACATATGCGCGAACACAAATGTCAGATGCCATGCCGAATGTGTTGTTTGTTGTGTTTGTTGCCGCCACCACTGCTACTGTTGTTGCTACTTTCTCTCTTCTTTTTTTTCTTCGCTTCTCATTGCCCGCATGTTAAGGATATATTTTTGCGCTTATTGCATATCGTGGCTGCGCTTTTTTTCCCGCTCTTCTTCAACGCGCTGCAGGATTGATTCGCTGGAATTTTAATATTTTCCACATTTAAACGGGGCAAAACAAGAGGCACTCTAGCTAAATTGTACAAAATAACCAGACGACAATTTAGCTAGTGACTTTCAGAGCAATGAATCCAACTGAATGATTGACTCGAAATGAGTTGGAAAATTAAACAAAAGCCTCCAAAATCAATTGGCCAGGAGAAGGAGAAGAAATTTCTTGTCTAGATTGAAATGGAAAAATTAAATCTCAAAATAAATTTTAATCATCGACAAACTAATTCGAAATGAAGCGAAGAATCTTCGGCGCAAATTCGAATTTGTTGATATCCCTCTCTTTGATGTCATTCAAAATCGAATGCAAAGTGTTAGCTTTCATTAATAAAGAAAATATTTTCTTCATTCGTTGGCTTGGTTGCAACCAGGCATTTGCTCGACTTTTTTTCTCGCAATCAATTGTTCATTGTGGTTTTATCGCACAAACATTGGCGATTCATTCGATGATTGTCTGTTTATTCGGCCCATAAATTTATGCGCAATTTGACACTTTACATAATTTCCGTATTGCGATACGCATACACAGCACACACACACACACACACACACACACACACACACACATCAAATAAACTGCTGCAATCCAATCAAATAAATTAGCTGGACAATCGTTTTGGTTTTCATGTGTTGGCTACATCTCAATGCAAGTCGACGAGAGTGTGAAGAGCCAGAGAGACCAACGCATTGGTACATTTGCATTTAGCGGCCGGAAAGTGCATAATTTATTTCATTTTATCGAATTCGAAAAATCGGATAATGAATATTCACGGCCGCAAATGACTTTTTTCCCAACTCAGCATTGCCAAGTGGAAATATGTGTTTGATAATGGCGAGAGAGAGAGAGGGGGCAAAAAACAGCCATGGTTATCTCTTACATTATTTATGGTAGACAAATATTGATTGACATTTAGCGATTTAAACACCTTTCGGCCAATTCAAAGTGCATCCATTACAGGTTTTATTTTAACCCGAACCAAAAAAATAATCGTAGATGATTTTCGATTCCATAAAGCTGCCGTTTTTTTTCCTTTTCGATACCTGTTCCTCTTTTGTATATGCACAATGAATAATTAGCGAGCAAAAAATTCCGGCAAACAGTTTGATTGAAAGCGATTGAATGGCTTTTCGTCAGAAATAAACAACAAATCAACATTATTTCTTCATTTTTTTCTTCAAATTGATCGCCACCGTCAATGAACTGTTTATATTATTTTATGTATTAAAAATGAACTACAAAGGAACGCAGCATACGTGTGGCAATTCAACTCAATTGTTCATCCCTCATTGAACGCAATTCTGATCTTCGACCACAATCAAATTGGCCAAAAATCATTGTAAATCTATCGAGAATACAATAGCTTGAACCATATTTTTAAAAAATGCTTTGCTTAATTTCAAGCATTCATCAAAATATACTTGTGAAATTGCATGAGAACGACAATTGCTAGTATCGTATCAATGGGCAGAGCAACGCCAGAAACCATAATACAAAACCATTAAGACTTGATGAAATTTTTTTGCGCGGAATTTGAAAACAATGAATAATAATGAATGGGTGCGTTTAATATTATGCACTATACCAGCGATAGCCGCATGAGAAAAACAAATTCGATTAGTTCTAATCTAGATCTTTTAGATAATTGGGCTTCTAGCCAAAAACAATCGCAGCCTTGTTTCAAATAATTCAGCTTTTCGGCTCTTTTACGACACTTTGTTTTAACAATGACTGACAATGACCATGGTCATTTCTTTATTCCAGTTGGAAAATCATCGCTTTTCTTCTCATTTTTACTCATCCACTGAGTGACACTCAGTTTATCGAAGATAAATGGCGTCTTCAAAGAATTCATGTTAATAAAATCTAATTGTTACTCATTTGAGTCAAAATGATTTAGCAATGTGTTGTACTCAGTTGATGGAAAGTCCACACTACTGACTATGTTTTGAACGTTAAAACGGATAAATTGTACACCTGATGTCAGTCGCAGATTTTTGGATGAACATAAAATTGAGATGAATACTCAAACATTGGGATATGTGCCGAAATAAATTCGGAAAGAGCGTTTTTTTGGTGATTTTCATACACAAATTTGAATCTTGATGTCGTTAAGACAAAGCTAAAGCGAAACTGAGAAGATGAAATGTCATCTCTGAGCACGCTACATCGAACACACACTATTGGTTCGTACCCACACAATTGTGAGCGTGATGCATCTCATTGATGGGTACAAGTCCAAATTTTTTTTGATGGGAACTAAATCTAAATCGAAAAAACGAATTCGATGAATTTGGAATTTAGTAAGTAATTTTAAGGAAACAATGATTGAAAACCAAAACCATGAAGAACATTTTTATTTGAAAACTGAAAAAGAACAATTATTTCTCGAATAATCAATGATCAACTATTTGAAGTATATTTTCATTACTTTTTATACTATTCAATGTGCTTGAGCTTCCAAAAGTGAAGAAAACCCAATTTTCTATATAAAATCTTCGACTCATTTGTGTTTTTTTCTCCGAAAAAATTGGTGAGTATTTGGATGCGTCATGTTTTGTTGGTGCTAATAGTGTTTTTGTTCGAAGTCAATTAGCGTTCACGTGAGTCAGTGTCTGTAATGTGTAGACGCGTCATTTTGGAATGCAATTATCCGAACCAAAGAAGAGCAAAATGGCGAAAGAAAGGCGAAAATTGATTGGCATGCACGCCAATCCAAGCCCACCATCCCCTTTCTCCAGCGGGTTGATTTGTATGCGCGGCTAAGCCGCTGTGCACTGCAAAAGCCAATGTGAAAATGTGCGATGAATCATGCGATTGTGTACTGCTATATCTTGAACAACGAAAACGTACGAATCGATTAAATGTTGATGCATCAAAAGATAGGCATTTACGAGAGGGAGAGAGAGAGAGAGAGAGATAGGGAGAGAGAGATAACCAGAGCTCATCGGGGTTGGGTCGATTACCCATTTTCCATTGATCCGAGTTGTGATATAGTTTCAGCAGCATTTATAATTGTTATCGTCGGCATATCTCGTTGGAAACTTGACGCATCACTTTTTGGCCTCTTTGGTTCAATGTTGCTGTTATTGTTTTCATTTACTTCTTTTCTACTTTTATTGCTGTTGTTCATCGATGTTCTCCCCGTCTCGGTGTCCGTCTTGTTGATGATGTTTGAAATTAAATTTACTTTCCTATTTGCCGTCGCTCATAACCAGTTCACTCTATCATGTTGTTTCTGTTCGATTGCGTATTTAATAATGTATAAATATCGATGCTTCTATTGCTCCTTCCTCTTTCTTCTCCCGCTTCTCCTCTCTTTATCTCATTGTCTTCACGTTCAAAGTTGATTTCGCGAGCACTTCCGTGCTTGCTTCATAATCATTGTTATAGTCAAACTGCTACTTTTCCAAACCGTTTCCGTGTAGACGCTTTTTTTCCATCATTCTCCTCATCATCATCGTCGTTGTCGTCTTCATTCATTTCGTTGCGTATACACGCTGTCGTAATTCGGTTTTCGCTAAGAGAAAGAAGTATTCGTATAATTACATTATTTATCGATTTCGATCAATTCATATAGACGATAGATGGCAATCGACAGCGTCGCAACGTCTATTGAAGGTTATTTTACAAGCTAGAGATATCGACGATGGATATTATTTTGCTCATACTTTTTATTTATTACTAAATAAACGATTTTCATGGGAGGAAAACAGCACCACCGTTATCATATCTTCTTCGGATTCGAAGGAAGCAGCAGCGGATGGATCAAGCAAACAAAAGCACGCGAGATAGAGAGAGAGAGTGAGACAATTGAATTTTTTAAAATTAAACTACAACCCAAACGAAGATGACGGGAATGTGCAGAAAATACAACAAATTAAATTGAAACTTGACTTCTTCATCTCGTTCGAGTTTTTTAGGGAGTTTTTTTTATTCGTTCTTTGCCTTTTCGATCGTTTTCGGTTTGTTTTCTATATTCGCCTGTTTTTTCTTACCTTTTCTACTACTGTTTTAGCATTGGCCAGTTTCTATTGGACCAAAATTGATTCAGTTTTTGTTGATTTTTTCTTCTAATTTTGAAAGTTTTTGTTCCTCTTTTAAATAAACGTTTTACGATTCTGTACAATGTTTCTATTCAATTTTGGTTTTGACTCGTTTATGATAATTTGCACATTTTTGTATAATTTCCGTTGCATCCCATGAAAAACTCAACATCAAAAATGGTCTCCATATCAGTATGGCTCACACCCGCACCACATTAAATTTGTGCTCATTTTTGGTGTGAGTCAGAATTCCACAACTCCATACAAAATGAGCATTGATATATGTCATATGACAAATACGATATTATTTCTGAATAATTCTTCATTTCTCAATTAGTGTTGCCACTTTACCCATATGCCTCTATTATTATCGTTGCCCATTTGTGTGTCTTTGAGAAGATAACAATATCAGTTTACTGCACTGAAATTTATTTCAAAATACTGTTGTGGTCATCCGTGTTGACATCGCTGTGAATCAACTGTACGGCTGACATACATTACAACTGTTATCATGTTGACATCGCATCGCAACAATATTCGGATCATTTGAGAAACAAAAATGGTTTTTCTAAATAATCATTGAAAATATTTCCGTTGAAATCACTTTTGCCATCGGATTACCGGAGTCGCTCTTTTAAAATTATCTTGGTCAGTGAGTTGATGTTGTTATCGTCCCAAAAATGTACAAAAAATATGACAACAAACCAGCATAACGGGCAAAAATGACAGAAATGCTTTGGAAATATTGTTGAAAAAATAAACAAAGGATTTTTTTACAAATTATTTTGCAAACGGCATATCACGGCAATGTCACTCACGTGTATGTTGTACTTTGTACACGTATTTCTCTGTAGAATGTCTGAGAAACTCTGTGATCCTCTGTACAGCTTTCATATAGAACAGAGAAATTATTTGAGAAAATAAAACCATATTTAGACTGTTTTTTCATTTGAGATTTTATTCGACATTTAATTTTTGTCAATTTCCCCTACTTTTTAGTAAAATACAATGGTTTCAATCCAGTTTTTGAAATTTTTCTTTTCACTATGACAACAGAACTTAAAATATGCAAATGGTTTGTTTCATATAAATCTTAATTTATAACCATTAAATCATTATTCTGGAAGAATATTCTAGTAGAATAGATAATTTTTCGCATAGAATAATTGACATTATAATTAGGCCTCCCAGATGCATTTCGGCTCAAATCGGGAATTTTGTTGCTCAAAAGAGGGAAAAATGGGTCGAATTCGGGAATTTTTCAGTATCAATAATTCATGGATTAATTTAAGAATAATTAAGAGCAGCCCATTGAAAAAAAACTTGAAATTTACGGGAGATTTTGGGGTATTTATTGCACAATTTGCAATAGACCATACGCCGTGAACCATTAGCTTGCTGGACACTAAAAGAATGGATGTAATTTGCGTATTTTAGATCATAATCTGGCTCATCGATTTTTCCCAAGGAAATATTTTGGAACTGTGAAGTAGTTCTACTTGCGATGTAGATGGTTCAATATCTTGCGCAGTGGGCGGATCTACATCCATTTCACTATCACCTATGTTTTTATTTCAATTAATTGAACTCGAATAAACCAACCAACACTGACATAAATATTAATTTTAGCTATCTTCAACTTACGGCTTTCATTAGAAACACCAACTTGACTTGGAAAGAATGTTTTGAGTTTTTTCGGCGGAATCCCACTTTAATTTGATTTTTCCATTGTGTATTACTACTTGTCTCTTCGAATCGGAGTTGCGAAATGATCGATAGCGACAGTAAATTTTGCAATTGCACATGACCGAGTATGCCATATTTGCTCCGATTGCACATTTGAATCTTTAAGTCGTGTTTGTTCTTGATTTTGTTTTGTTTTGCGGTGTCATCAATAATGATCAACAGTTGTGTAAAGTGTATACAATTGTTTAATCAGAATAAACTCAAACAAGAGCAAAATAAGTGAACGGTTGGGATCAAAAACCAAAACAAAAGCCATACGTTTTTGCATGGACATGTTTTTCAACTCAGACCTTCAATTTAATCTTTCTAATATAAACAAATTCATCATTCGTGGTTTTCTGTGAAGAAATAACACAGAAATATTGATTTTTTTAACAGCCCGATTTGGTTTTTAGGGCAGCCCATTCGTGATTTAGAGTAGCCCAAAACGGCAAGAGCAGCCCGTTAAATTAATCCATGCAATAATTTCACTGTAAAATGCATCTGAGAGGCCCAATTTAACATTACCTTTTAAGCTGAAGCAACAAATTTCTAGAACAAATGACTCGAAATAGATAACTGTAACAAAAAATCATTGACGATGCAAGAAAGAAGAAAACAGTATTTGTGTATTCAAATACATTTTTAATTTCTCATGTTTTTTTTATTTTAATCAGTAAACGATAAGTTCGTACGTAAATACAATATCGTAATCATCAAAACTGAATGTAAACATCAAATGTCAGCATT
>NW_022598821.1:0-5377 GCF_009176505.1 Sitodiplosis mosellana | reverse complement strand
CATCACCGAAATTACCAGCGTGCGACGTAAATTCTGAATTCATTTCAGTTTCAAATGGAGTATTGAATCAAGAAAAGCCAAGTTTACTTTGGACTATTTTATTTAATTTGATTTAGACACTTTGAATATTTTCAATAAAGCTATAGCCACTAAAAACACTTTAGAAACTCTCATATGAATAAACTAAAGAGAACTAACCATAAAATTGGGAGACAGTTTTATTTATACAAGAAATTCATAAGAAAATGAGTTTGATTTTGTGGCTTTCTTTTCCCACAATCGCTCAAACATTGATGAATACCAAAACCAAACTTGAACTTCGCTACATAATATTGATGTGGTTGATAGAAACAATGTACACATTTGGTCATATAACAATATTCAGAATATATTTGTTCATTTTGTAGTTTTGTACAATATTTGCTATCAGATAAGCCCACCAAAGCATGTACCTTCCTTATTTGAAACAACAATTTAGTTATCGTTTTAAAGTTTGAAATTGAGAATTGGTTTTCTGGTAACTGCGGTTATTCGGTGGCTATTATTCAAGTAATCCATTCGAGATAAATATTTAATAATGTAAACCATTCAAAAAGAAACCACACTTTACACAATCTTCACTGATAAGACTTCAAACAAATAGCTGAAATATCATAACTAGTTTCTACAGACATCTTTCAAACAGCATCTCACTACCCATGGACAGGGAGATGATTTTTCTATCTACTTGTAATTTGCAATGGTGTTAATAAACCTTAGAAAATCTATAGCCATTAACTAGTACACTGCAACATACTTGAATATAAACAGTAATATTGAGTTGTGGTAATATAGAGTTTTCAACTATTTTAAGATGAATTTACACCGAAATTTGGGTAAAATGAGTTATTCTCAATGTGTATGTCCAAACGGCTACTGTTCATATACGCGCTAATACATAGGCACGCACTGGTGCCGAGTCTGTGAATTTGTATGTATTGTATATTATACAATGTATAAGTTGTTGAGTGCAAGATTTACAATACATTTAAATAAACAGACTCGGTGCCAGTGCGTGCCTATGTATTAGCGCGTATATGAACAGTAGCCATTCGGTCATACGCATAGAAAATAACTAATTTTTCCAAATTTCGGTGTAAATTCATCTTAAAATAGTTGTAACCACTTACGTGCTATTTGAAGTCTGACTCGGATTTAGAGTGGTTCGAATGCGAAGATGTCATGCAATTTTGGCTAGTAAAACCAATACTTTTCCTAACGAACAAAGTTTGCGGAAAAGTAATGAAAAAGAATTACATTCGTAATCCCAAAATTTTCCGTACAATTTTCCGTGATTTTGTTTGTTTTTTTCAATTTCCTTGAAATAATAACTTAGTAGAAAAAATCAGTCATTTTTGTCCGAATTTCGACAATTTCGTATGGAAGGTACCCGTGATTCGATTCCCATTGGCTTCAAACTTTCTGAAGTCTCATGTTGATCGCTTTGCAGAAAATTGGTTTTTGTTCCTCAATTTATTCCAAGGGAATTTCGACGAAAATTGAGGGCCAAAAACCAAATTCCTGCCTATGCGATCAACTTAAAACTCTCAGAATTTTATTTTTTTGCCAAAAAATGAAACTTCAAAAAGTCTGAAGCCAATCGGAGTCGATTTACAGGTACCTCCCATACAAAATTGTCAATTTTTTGAGGTTTTTCTTAGGGCAAGTACCCCAGGGTCAAGTCGAAAATGGCTCATCTTCGAACCTAATCTAATTTTTTTCGGATACTAATCTTCTGGGAGTCCAGATTTTGATTATTTCAATTATTTTTTGAGTTATCGTGTTAACAAACACCAACGACAACGACGGCACACGAACGGAAAAGTGTCTCAAAAACGTGTTTTTTTATGATGATCTAAGCTAATTTTGCGAAAAAAGTTTTCGGGACCAATTCCTATACTTTCCCTTAACACTATGTGTACGGAAAAGTAATAGTTGTAACCTCTATATTACCACAACTCAATATTACTATTTACACTCAAATGTGTTGCAGTGTAATTGAACCCGTGAGCATAAAAACAACGTATTGACTCTTCGCCGATGAATACGAAACGCAAAAAAATCGCCGAACAAAGTGAAACACCAATCTGTTATTGGATCAATATGAAGCATGAAATCGTTGGCTACTATTTTATTCACGTTGCGCTTTGTTTCGAAGCGCGGCAAGTGTTTCATTTTGTTCCAGTAACAGAACGTTGTATCACTTTGTTCGGCGACGCGCTCAATGTACTGTTTTGGAAAAATATGCATGATTTGATACAGTTTTGAGTCCATTGGTATATTAAACTATTCATTTTAACACAACACCCATTCTATTTCGCTCACACTTACGTGCAATTTTTACCCGTATAACAAAGTAGTCTGCTTTACTGTTAAAAAGATGTGCGCAGTAAAGAAACAAGAACGTACATGTTTCAGCAACGTTAAAGTGCGCGTAAGTGTGAGCGAAATAGAATGGGTGTTGTGCGTCCGTGTTTTGGCCATGTATAGATTTCACTATATAAACCAATGTATTCACAGCGGCGTGAACCCGCGTTCCGAGGATTTCATACAAACTTCCCATGTAGACGATCCGAAATAGGCAACAGTCGAAAAAAAAAGTTTAAATTTTTTTTCGATTTTCATATAGTATTTTTTTCTGCTCTATTGGTGTTATCGGCACATCGAAATTCGCGCTCCTTATCAGTTAATTTTCACTTCATAGACAAATCACGACCAAAACCACCATTAAAATGAATCATCATACCAATGGACTCAAAAGTGTATCAAACATTTTTGTTTCAATTAAATTGAAACACAATTTCTATAGTCAGCCGATATTTCACGATTCACTTTCAAGCGAACAGAATTTATGTTGCACTCGCACAAAACTGTATCAAATCATGCATATTTTTTCAAAACAGTACATTGAGCGCGTCGCCGAACAAAGTGATACAACGTTCTGTTACTGGAACAAAATGAAACACTTGCCGCGCTTCGAAACAAAGCGCAACGTAAATAAAATAGTGGCCAACGATTTCATGTTTCATATTGATCCAATAACAGATTGGTGTTTCACTTTGTTCGGCGATTTTTTTGCGTTTCGTATTCATCGGCGAAGAGTCAATACGTTCTTTTTATGCTCACGGGTTCAATTATAGTTTATACTCCCCCTATAATGCGAATGCCATTTTTGAGTTTTTTAATTCGCTAATTTCTTCTAATAGCATTGTGTAAACAAAACGTCACTAAATATGCATTGACTCTGAATATTTCTGATGAGGAGCCTATCCACATAAGGCATGTAGTGACAACGCTTTTAGATAGGGAAATACAATTATCAAACAAAAAAAGGACAAACAACTTTTAATTGGACTTTACATTAAATATAATAAGATTGTCACATTTGGTGCATCGATATTTTATAAACTTCCGTTACTTCCGGCTTCCCATCCATCGTATTTTATGTTTAATTTTATAGCTCATCATAAAGTAGGACGTGACTCATCATTGAAAGTCGTAGACTCTACGTATTTCATCAGTCTACTCAGTCACAGTGTTCTTTATGCTATCCGAATAGCCCACTCATTTATTAACTCATAATTCTCAATTCATATATATAGATCATCTGAACCAAATGATAGTCCAGCTATGTCCATGCACAGTCTTATCAGTGAAGATTAAGTAAAATGTAATTTCTTTTTGAATGGTTTACATTATTGAATATTTATCTCGAATGGATTACTTGAATAATAGCCACCGAATAACCGCAGTTACCAGAAAACCAATTCTCAATTTTAAACTTTAAAACGATAACTAAATTGTTGTTTCAAATAAGGAAGGTACATGCTTTGGTGGGCTTATCTGATAGCAAACATTGTACAAAACTACAAAATGAACAAATATAAATAGTCTTACCTCCGTAAGACGAACTTTTCCGCACCGTTTTCATAGCGTTCAGCTTTTATTCAGATTTTGCCTAGGAAATTCATAAGAATTTCCCCACACGAATTTCGAACTGGCGAAGCTGTCAATGGAATGTGTGACTGTGTGCGCTTTTTATAAGGTTGACATCACATCGCATCGCACATCTACTAATGTTCAATTCAAAGAACATTTTATTTTTTTCTTCGATTGAACATGTGCTGTGTAATTTTTCGTTTCATGAATTGTTTTTGTGTGAAGATTTTGAGCAGTTTTTCAGAAACTAAACCAAAATTCGTTTTAAATTTGATTCAAATGTTTTATTGAATGAAAATGCAAAAAAATATTGATTTGGAATTGAAAAATTGGAACAAAATGTGACGAGTTGAAAAAAATACCATTTAAAATAACCACATTTTTTTGACCAAAATTATAACGCGTCTTTTTCACATTGTATTTGTATGGCAGCCCTTTGAATCCATAGAACAACATGAATGAACGAAGGAGTGATTTGAAACTCTCATACGAAAGCGCGATTTTTAACAAAATTAAGAACAAAAAAATGCAAGAAATTTTGAATTATTATACCGGTTTGATACGAAAAATGTGGGTTAGAGGGTGCTAGGTTGTTCCTGGGCCCCTATTAATTTGATGAAATAAATCGAGTGGGAGTGATAAAATCCACCTGGGGAGCCTATTTTGGGTACCTCCCGAACAAAAATTCAATTTTTTGAAGGTTTTTCATTGGCTAGGTATCCTAGGGTACATCTGGGGTGGCTGAAAATTTAATGGTTTCCAAGTCTAACGAAGCACAAACGTTTGGTACTTGCAGAATTTCATTTCCCATTCTGGTATTTGAGCAATCGCGCTAACAAATTTTTGCGTACAGCGTACAGGGTACGACACACCCACATTAACATAGCAAAATAACCACTTTAAGGTGCTTTTTGGTGTCGAAAATGGATAGAAAAATGGTTTTTCGGGGTACCTAGGTTTTGGAGTGATTACAATACTTTTACTCACGACATGGTCGTGCGGAAAAGTAATATTCTGAATATTGTTATATGACCAAATGTGTACATTGTTTCTATCAACCACATCAATATTATGTAGCGAAGTTCAAGTTTGGTTTTGGTATTCATCAATGTTTGAGCGATTGTGGGAAAAGAAAGCCACAAAACCAAACTCATATTCTTATGAATTTCTTGTATAAATAAAACTGTCTCCCAATTTTATGGTTAGTTCTCTTTAGTTTATTCATATGAGAGTTTCTAAAGTGTTTTTAGTGGCTATAGCTTTATTGAAAATATTCAAAGTGTCTAAATCAAATTAAATAAAATAGTCCAAAGTAAACTTGGCTTTTCTTGATTCAATACTCCATTTGAAATTGAAATGAATTCAGAATTTACGTCGCACGCTGGTAATTTCGGTGATG
>NW_022598820.1:0-3659 GCF_009176505.1 Sitodiplosis mosellana | reverse complement strand
ACCTGTCAACGTTTGAAAACATTGCAATTTGAATGTGTCCGCCTCGAGAACTTGAATGCCCGAGCTCTTTGGCTCTGGGCTCAATTGACTTGCGATTGCAAACAACGGATAGAACATCGATGCCAAGAAGATTTTTTCGTTCGTGGTCATTTTCGGCCGTGCAAATTTAAGCGTAAGCGGGAACTCGCTGGCGTTTTCAAAGACATCCTTCACATTTCGACCATCATCAAGGGTGCTTCCATTGACTGCGCATCCATTCACTGATATTAGCACATGCCCGACTGAAAAAGCAAACACGAACTGTTTATTTCAATGAACAAATGGAAATATGATTGAGTTGAAGTGTAATTCTCTCTGTCGTGGCAATCCTTTTGACAGCAATTTCATAACAATCTCACTGAAAACCCGAACATCGATATAATTTATTGCGAATGATGCTCACCATTTATACCATCTTTCTGTCCAAACGCCACCGATACTTTCTTTGCATCGTAATCCAGTTTCAAGTCAATTGGATAGTTAAATACTTTTTCAATTTCGACTCGTGGAATGTTATGGTCATGATTGAAGATTAAACCTCCGGATTTGCTGACTATGTAAACACCGTAAATAACCATGATAACTATGTATCAAAGAACAAAACCTATAAACTAAATACGTCTAGAGGCTGATCTGTTCACGTAAACAACTATATGTTTCTTCTGCAGCCAATGGAACTAGAAATTGTCTGCTAATTCGAAGACGAAACGTCAAAAATGCATTTCGCTTTGAGTCAGTGTAAAAATGGCGAATTCAGTGACAAATGATAACGGACAGTTTAAGGTAATGCTGTACACAAACAAATTCAAGCAAAATCAAATTGAAATTAATTTTTATGTCAAACGTTTGGAATTGGCAAAATAGTAAATAATTTGATAATCAATCAGTAAAAATAATTGTATTTAAGCTATGTTATAGCATATGAATGTTTCCAATATTAAAGCGTTGACTTTTGCGGCGAACTGGAAACCATCACTTCCCATAGCTTAAATGTCACAATATAAAAAGGTATTGCTTGTAAATGACATGTTTGAATATTTATTCATTTCTCCGTAATTTGGGCGCTAGCCGTGTTGTGAAATAAATTCTGTTCGCTATAAGTTTTCTGTAAGCAAGTAATATTAATTTTAAGTGTAAACTTTACTATACAGTGTACATATTTCTTTATTTTTGGTTCTTTTAGCAGCTCGAGAAATTGAATTTACATCAAAATGAATAAAAGAAAAAGGATGTCAAGTTTTCGCCCAGTTCGAGAAAACCAAGAAATAATACCATCAACGGATTTTCTAACGTTGAATGATGATTGCTTATACAAAATATTTGATTGGTTGTCTTTGGAAGAGTTAACCTGTGTAAATATGACATGCAAGAGATTACAAACAGTTTCGGGCGTTTACTTCGAACGAGAATACCAGCTATTAAAATTGACCATCACTAGGCCAAATTATGGAGAACATATTAAGTATAAACCAGATGAAGAACAATTCCCATACGTTAAACAATTCAAAAGACATTTCAAGACGGTCCAACTTGAGGGAGGTAACATCAGACTGTTTCGTCACGCTGCAATGTTGTTTCAAAACAAATCCATAAAACATTTGTATCTAAATGATTTCTCAGTCAATATAGAAGAATGGAAGGCTTATGGTTTAAGAGTATCCTATGGGATACAATATGGCGAAATCATCAAAGATATATTGAAAAATGTCGTAACATTGCAAACCAATGTTATTGACGCAGATAATTTGCATGACATCTTTCTTAAACATTGTTTACATTTGGAAAACTTAATCATCAATAGGAACGGAACAGATGGTTTTTCGAATACGTTACCGTTGTTTAATCAAACATACCCGACTCTTCGACAGTTTCTCATCAAAATTTCACCTGAAGCAAGCGAAAAATTGTGGGTGGATTTGCAAAGATTTATTGAAAATAATACCAGCTTGGAAGTACTTTTCTATTTTGAACAGGGCAAACAGTGCAGGAATTTAATTCCTCTGATCCAAAATCATGATTTGAAGGTGAAAGAATTGGCCCTGAGGTTGTTTCCTGCTATATTTGATTGCGAAGAAGCGAAAATGTTGTTGAATGAGAATTGTGAAATATTGAGTGCGCTTAAAGATAAAAATAACTACGAAAAATTGCAGTTAATAATTGGTAATAAACAAGTTTTATTATCAGCTCCACATATGCTGCAATCATTGAAAAACCTTCATAAAGTTTATATGATACCGGAGAAAATGTATATTGAGTACGACCAGTCATGGAAGGAATACTTATGTGACCAATCAATTTCCATTTTGTCCACACTGGTTCATACAGAAACACTTCTGATAAAAAAGTTGAAACGTCCAACGCATGCTGAAATACTAGCCAAAGGACTTGTAAATCTCAATGAAATTTTCATCCATTCGGAAAATATTGAGGTCATATTGCCGTTTGTTCGGTATTCACCAAAACTAACCATGATTTATATCTTCGTTCTCTACGAACAATACTTGTACCCACAAGAAAATCCCAACAATTTAAATGTGACCACACTCATCAGGGAAAGGAATAAACTCTCTAATGCAACTCCGCTCAAAATATATGTTCACCGGCATTTATTTTTGAAAATGAAACGGCCAGCAACATTCTTTACTAACGATACTGTAGAAATAAAACGCATAGAATCTTATTCACTGCGAAATCCAGCAATTTTGGATAGCATCATAGGAGCAGGTTATGCCGGATTTTATTAAAAACTGTTGAACAGCTTTTCGTTAGTTAATTTTATTACTTCTTTCTCTTACATTGCGACATGAGATATTTAAGCAAAATATTTTAATAATACAATAATGACTATGCATACGTGCATTTCTAATCGACACTTTCATAACTTTTCTTCTGATTTTTGTTGTTATATTATAAGGATTTTTCAATAAAGAAATCATTTCATATTAGTTAAGACATCTTTTGATTCAATTTCTGCTTCCATTGGATATATTTTAACACAAATCGAACGCCACATGGTAAACATGGTGAGTATCATCCATAATGCAATGATTATATCCATGATTGGGTTTCCAATGAGACCCAACGCGAGCGCCATCTGTTCGGTTTGAACATGAAAACAAACAAATTGATCCATACAGAGTTATAATGCAACAACATCTCTATGTAGAGGAAACGCTGTAGTTCGTTTTGTTTGGCACATTTTTTATACACTGCCTTTATTTCCACCGATTCACATATCGGTTGGCAGCTGGAGTCACTTTGTTTGTTTTCATGTTCTCACCGAATAGATGGCGTTCGCGTTAAGGAGGGCAATAAATGATTTTGCACTAAAGGTATGACTCAATCATATTCCTAGTTGTTCATTGAAATGAACATTTCCTGTTGGGTATGTGCTAACATCAGTGAATGGAGTGGCAGTCAATGGAAGCACCCTTGATGACGGTCGAAATGTGAAGGATGTCTTTGAAAACGCCAGCGAGTTCCCGCTTACGCTTAAATTTGCACGGCCGAAAATGACCACGAACGAAAAAATCTTCTTGGCATCGATGTTCTAACCGTTGTTTGCAATCGCAAGTCAATTGAGCCCAGAGCCAAAGAGCTCGGGCATTCAAGTTTTCGAG
>NW_022598819.1:0-1830 GCF_009176505.1 Sitodiplosis mosellana | reverse complement strand
AGATAGCGTATTAAACGATCTCAACGAGCTAATTTTCGAAGAATTGTCAGAATTAGAAACTAACGGATTTCAGACAAGTGATGGCACAATTTGGAAAGCTGCATTGGTAAATATCTCTCTCGACAATTTAGGCGCAAATCATGTACTTGGGTATAGTAAAAGTTTCAATGCGAATTATTATTGCCGGCTATGTGAACTATCTAAAAATGAATGCAATATTATAACCCAAGAAGTACAGGAGAAACTTCGAACAAAACGATCGGATGAAGAGAAAATCGACATTTTGAATGAAAATCCTACTGCAACATTGACAGAAACAAAAGGAGTAAGAACAACGTGTTTATATAACAACTTGGAAAGTTATAATATCTATGATAATGTCTCCCTAGATATAATGCATGACATTCATGAAGGGGTAATTCCTTCTTTTCTATCTTTGTTTTTTGAGTTTTGCATTTCAGAACGAATTGCCACCGAACAAGATTTGATCAGAAAAATACGTGATTTTGATTATGGTGTACTTTTTGAAGAAAAAAAGCCGTCGCAATTAGGTTTGAAAAAAACTCGCTTGGGCCAAAACGCGAGCCAATCGTATTGCATAATTTTGCATTTACCGTTTATTTTCTATGACATGAAACGAAGACTCCGCAAAATTTGGCCCATGTTAGAGGAGCTTCTACAATGTCTACAGATTTTGATGTCGGTTAATATAACAGAGTCGAACTTAAAACGTCTAGAAAAACGTATTGATTCCTACTTACATGGCATATTAACTTTGAAGAAAACATTGATACCAAAAGAACACTTTCTTACGCACTATCCAAATGCCATAAGAAAAGTGGGTCCACTGAAACACGCATGGACAATGCGTTTTGAATCGAAACATAAATTTTTCACCGACACAGCAAGACTCACGTATAATTTTATGAATATAAATAAAACATTAGCAATGAAGCATCAAGAGTACATTTGTGTCAAACGATTCGCAATAGAAAATAATGTGAGAGAGTCGAGAAGAGTTAAATTGTTTCGCGATCATCCCGAATTCACGAAATATGAATCGTTTTTGAGTTCGGTAGAAAGAAATATGGACTTCGATTCTTTGTCAGTGGTTCCATTTTTGGAGTTCAATAGCAACATGTATAAAAATGGATTAATTTTAATTGAAAAATTTACACCATATGAAATTATTTTTCTGCTGAAGTCAAATAAAGACTATTATTTTCTGTGCGAGCTGTATGAGACAAAATCATTTGATCGTTCGCTACATAGTATTGAAATACAACCATATAGCCCTGAAAAAAAGCTAGTTTATCTTAAACATTCTGAACTTTCTAACTTTCGATCTTTTGCAAAAAAAACTTGCGACGGAAAAATTTATGTGATTGCAGAAAATTCGACCGTATATGAAATTTCCAACATATAAAATATCTCCAAAAATGTCCTTAATTTCATTAAATAAAAATAAAGGAACAAAAAAATCATTTGTTTTGTAATTTATCGGCGTAGATTCTTCACATTTAAATATCATTATTGCATAATTTTGTTTCGGCTCATTTTTACTCGAAATAAAAAACCCATCCGTTAAGCAATTGGCTCAGAATTCAAATGAAATCCGCGTCTGACTTTGGCGTCCATTTGAGATTGATCGGCTCTCATATTTCCATAAAAATAAGCCAAAATAAAATCGATTTGCATAAATGGGACACTTTGAAATTGGCACATAATTCAAACGAAAATGTTGGAAGTGGCGAAAGTTGTTTTAGAGGCGGCACATTCAAAGGACTGACTTTTAGTTTTATAAAAAGATTCCAATGAGAAAAATTGTTA
>NW_022598818.1:0-8896 GCF_009176505.1 Sitodiplosis mosellana | reverse complement strand
TTTTTTTTTGCACCAAAAGTAATAAGATACTTATTACAATCTTATTACAATTACAATCTTATTACCGTAATAAGATGATCTTATTACTTATTACAATCTTATTACATTTTTTTACTTCTATACAATAAAGCCTAACTTAAACGTGTGAAAAATGGAAGACTAACTGAAGCGTTAATAATCTAGTGACGGCCCTAATGACTGCAAAAGTCATCATTCAATTTATCCAGAGGTGATACATTGAAGAAAAGTTTTACGTCTAATCTAACAAGTCCCTGTTGGTAGTTATGAATTTGTAATTTAGTAGAGACCGAAAGACATGAGAACAAATTTACAATATTCGCAAATACATTGACACAAACGGTAGTTTCCGTTATGAAGAAATAACCGGTCAAAAATTAATCACCAACTCAAAGGATGGACCACAGTTATTGTTGCTAATTACATATAATGCGTTTTGATAAATGTTTGGGTAATAATCACAGATATCCTTATTCCTATACATTTTGTAGGGATGTAAGATAATAATTTGTCAATATTTTATATTAAAATAAATTGACGAGAAGATTTACGTCGGTTGGACAGATCCATGTTGTTTGAAGAGTAGTTTGAGTTGATCATTAAACCATGCTTTGAAAATAACAGAGCATTCGATGCAAAAAAGTAGTTGTTTCTAAATTGCCATTTCCCTGACAAATGGAAACGCTCGAGTGTATCTCCCATTTTCAAAAAAGGGCCAGATCGAAAATTGAAAACTATCGTTGCTAAGCTCCAAACTGTGGCGAAGTTCTTTGAGCATTTGGTGAATGTCAAACTTCTGTCACTGGTACAGGACAAAATCACAAAAAAGCAACACGGCTTTATGAAATCCAGATCTACTGCATCTAATCTCACCGAATTTATCTACTATGCCCAGAGAGGCATAAATTTTGGTACGCAAGTGGACGTTAGAGTAGTAGACTACACGGACTTCAGCAAAGCTTTTGACAGAGTTAACCACAAGAGATTGATTCTGAAACTCAGATCGTTCAACCTGCCAGACCATCTTCTTGCTTGGATCGAATCATACCCGTCCAATCGAACTCAATTCGTTAAGTACGGGAGCAGCGAGTCGAACCAATTCAACGTATCATCTGGCGTACCACAGGGTAGTATCTCGGACCCACACTATTCCTGTTGTTCATCAACGACATAGTGGACGAAATGGACGATGTGTTCATTTCCTTGTTCGCCGATGAGGTGAAAATCGACAAAATCATCAACTCGAGCACGGATGCTGCAGTGCTACAGCGGGCCATCGACAAACTGAAGGTTTGGTGCGATTTAAACAATTTGCACCTGAACCTTGACAAATGCGCCGTCCTTACAATCACCACAAAAAGCAGAGGTTGGTTGCAGATAAATTTATTTATATAAATTTCAAATATCAAATAAATTTATCCGATATTTTTCATGCGTTTTGTTGTTCTGACGCATTCGTAGTACATAAACGAAACATCGGCTGTTGTATTGGCACTGGCAGCCAAATATTCATCGCAGGAATGAGATTTTCGTTTTGTTCATTTACCGATATTTGTGAACAAGTCTGCCACTGTGTCACTACATAGTATATATAGTCCATAAGAAATGTGCAGAGACGAAAATGTTCGCCATTTAGTTTTAAATTGCCAATACTTTAGTAATGGAGATTTTTGTTTTGTTTATTTTTCGTTGTTTGTAAACAAATCTGCATATCTTTTTGCATTGTCTCTACACACTTCTTATGGACTATATATACTATGTAGTGACACAGTGGCAGAATTGTTGACAAATAACGGTAAATGAATAAAACGAAAATCTCATTCCAGCAATAAATAGCTGGCAAATGCGTTAGAACAACACGACGCATGAAAAATATCGGATAAATTTAATTGATATTTAAAATTTATATAAATAAATTTATGTGCAACCAACCTCTGACAAAAAGGAAGGATATCATCGATACTAATTACAAATACGGTGATTTTACCTCAAGGTTTAATTTTTCCCATCCGCTCGATAGAGCCTCCATCGATTGAATCGAAAGAGTTTTTCAAAAGAGACTCTTTCAAAAGAATCTTTGCAACAATTTTCAATATTCTGCTACAAATTACGGCTGTAAACTATATTCAAATGATTGGTTTTGATTTATATTTTAATACTATTAAGAAAAAAACTAAAAAATTGATTTGTTTTAAACTACATTTAAACTGAGATGCCGATTTCTCTTCTGTCACTTTTAACGCACCATTACATATATAAATCATTTGTCAAAGTTACTTTGTCGTGCGTTAGAGCCTTCATCGCCCCTTCAGCTTTGTTCTCGCATACAGTCAAACGCTTGCTTTATTATGAGTCTTAATACAGTAGATGTTTGTGCCGCTACGATAAGTGGAGAGAACGGCACGTTGACTGTTTGCATTTCATTCACACGCTGCTATATGAATGTAGCAATCGCCTACAAACGAGTAAGAACAGAAATAATGTTCAATCATCATGCGCTTGTTGGTATGTGTTTGTGCGTGTTTGTTTGTCGCTTGATTAGCGTACACAAATGTCAGTCAGCATAGATGTTGAACGTTTAATAGAAGTTTCTATACATATAAACGAAGAATAGCATGGATGGACATGAAATTGGATGTATTGGTGCGCAAATTTGACAGAACGCCCAGTTTAAATCTTCTTTTATTAAAATAATTGATTTCATTAAAACGATCATTTTTACAATCGCATAAATGTCAAGTATGGCATGAAGTTGCAGCCGTAATTTGTAGCAGAATATTGAAAATTTTTGCAAAGATTCTTTTGAAAGAGTCTCTTTTGAAAAACTCTTTCGATTCAATCTATGGAGGCTCTATCGTATGGCATGAAGTTGCAGCCGTAATTTGTAGCAGAATATTGAAAATTTTCGCAAAGATTCTTTTGAAAGAGTCTCTTTTGAAAAACTCTTTCGATTCAATCTATGGAGGCTCTATCGAGCGGATGGGAAAATTTAAACCTTGTTTTACCTTCAAACTCGTTTCGAACCACAAAGATCTCGGCGTCATCATTGACCAGAAACTCCCCAATGAGGAAAACGTTACAGTTGTACACATTTTGTGCACGGCCAATGTAATTTCTCCATAAGCTGTGCACAAAATGTGTACAACTGTAACGTTTTCCTCATTGGGTCAGCTTTGTCAAGCACATTGACGCGGTCACTTCGCGGTCATTTTGCTACGACATAACCGCAGGCTTTGTTATGCGCTAAATCCATCACGCTGAATAAATTCATGCGATAGATTTACTATGCGATAAATGTGATGCGCTCGCTTTACGGTGAACGAGGTCTGTTGCTCTTCACTACCGGTTAGCGATGTGTTCACTGCAAAGCATGAACGTTCATGCATGAACAAGTGAAGAGCAACAGACTTCGTTAACCGCAAAGAGAGCACATCACATTTATCGCAAAAATCTATCGCATGAATTCATTCAGCGTGATGGATTTAGCGCATAACAAAGCCTGCATAACCGACGTTCAAACGCTCAAAACATTGCATAACCCACTGGTTCAGTCTCATCTTGAGTACTTCAATGTTGTATGGCTACCAACCTATGCCGTGCATATCGACAAAATCGAGAGCGTTTTGAGAAAATTTACCCAGTTCGCCCGAAGAGATTACCGTACAGCGGCCAACGGCTACAGTCACGATCCGATATCATGAGACTTTTTACGTCACAGAAATGTGTACGTGCTTTACATGTTTATTCATGTTTAAATGATTGAAACTTGCAATTTTGACCACTTTCAGGCGTTGTTGTTGTGTTCTTCAATGCAATCAAGATAGAAACTTTGTGAATACATGTTAGTTCATGAATATTTTCACTAGTTTCGCTCTTGTCACATTCTGTACATTCAGTGTCCATATGAATCAATGTATTTTTGGTTTTTGCTGTCGAATCGTGGCTACAGTATCACCGACTACAACAAGCGACTTGAGGCGTTGAACATGATATCGTTGGAGCGTAGGAGGGTGAATGCATCAATTGTATTCATGTACGACATCGTGAATGGGATCGCAAATTGTCCCAATGTACGCAATGATATCGCAATTGGAGAGAGCGTACGTAGGTTACGGCACACAGACTACCTCAAGATTAAAGATAAGCTCATGGACAAACAAACCAGAGCATGGAATGGAATGTGCAAAGAACGATGAAAACGGTTGGATTCTTGACAACTTTGACATGTTGATGTACACACACATTGGATTATTTGGATTATTGGATATATGCGGGGGTCAGAGACTCGTCGCTCAGGCTGTAATCAGTCTATTGCGAGGCGCCCGCTGTGAATACTATTTTGTGCCCGTACTTTCTATATTGGTCAAGAGAGGGCTCTCAGGTCGCATGTGGTCCGATATACGAAGACCTCCATCACTTCCATTTTTTGGCCCGTCTCTGTATTCCATTAGATTTTTCTGTTTACTCAAGTTATTCACTTCTAATGAGCCAATCCAAACTACGCATCTCATTTTTGTAATTGAGTTTTCGATGAAGAGACATATCTGACACTGATATACCGATGTATTCACCAATATCAGGCAACAACCTTTAGCGGTAATTGCATTCAATACATGTATCGAAGACAACAACCTAGCGTTAGGCGCTCCATCTTACGTGCAATACCTGTACTCATCTTCTGTATATATTGCACGGGATCCCACGGCTTAAAGTGCCTCCCGGAGCACTCCACAGGCCTCCACGCCGGTCTTACTCCTTCAATTCATAACCCCATTGATAAAACCAATGATAATTTGAAGAGAAAAGATTTTCGACTACTATGCGATTCGAACCCGTGTCCCCACGCTTATAACGCTAGCACGCTAACCAATACGCTATAGCTGGGTTTTACACACACATATAAATACGTATGGTGGATTGGGAAACGTCAGCAATGAACTATACTAACACTTGGTGTAGCAAGTTTATCGAATGTGTGAACGGGTGACAATATTCGATGACTTCAAAATCATATAAAAAACCACACAAGTGTTGACAGTGCAAACCCACAATTTTTTCAAAATATTTCTTTGAATAACAAATCGTGGATGAAGCCTAGGCTTTGCAGAGCCTGAATATCAACAATAAAAGAAAATAAATAAATATAATTCCCAAGCAAATAATGTATATAAAATGTATGGCGTTTCCAATCTCAACACTGTTCACCACAATCAGTCAAAGCATTAATGTGAATCAATCAGTCAAAGCATGACAAAGTGACTTTGACAGCACACGCATATGAATTGATGTCATGTTTACAGTCGGAAACGTCAATGCAAAATCTCCAGTATCCAGTTTCAGTCTACTTTGCAAACAAAGTGGCTGATCAATTCAACAACTCAACCAGCCGTGCAAACTTCATCTCGTCGGTACGCAGCGAACAAAGCCAAAAATTTAATATTAAATATTGACAAATTATTATCTCACATCCATACTAAATGTATAGAAATAATGATATTTATCCGTGATTTTTACACAAACTTTAAAATAAGTAGCAACATTAACTGTGATATAGCCATCCATTGAGTTGGTGATTAACTTTTGACCTGCCATTAATTTATAATGGAAACTACCGTTTATGTTAATGTATTTGCAAGTATTGTAAATTTGTTCTTATGTCTTTCGGTCTCTACTAAATTACGAATTCATAACTACCAACAGGGACTTGTTAGATTAGACGTAAAACTTTTCTTCAATGTATCACCTCTTGATAAATTGAATGATGACTTTTGCAGTCATTAGGGCTGACACTAGATTGTTAACGCTTCAGTTGGTCTTTCATTTTTTACACGTTTAAGTTAGGCTATATTGGACCGTTTACGTTTCGGCTACCTATGCATTTCCATGTATTGGTTAGGTTATCTTGTGTCAATGCTTTTTAAACCAAATTGTTATACCAATCGAGAAAGACTATTACAACTATTTATTGTATGAAATTACCATATATTGTGCAAACACGAAAAGATCAGGTTTTTCACGACTCTTGGAGTCGTTTTCCTGCAAACCAAAATATTCAGCCAGTTTTTGGCGGTGTTAAATAAATGAATAAATAATAAATGATTCATTCTCATTCTCATTGCAAACTTTGTTCAAGATAGACACACATTAAATTTATACCGAAGTAAAATCACAATTATTCAACTTTTAATTCAATAATTCTCACAGTTCTTTCAAACGAATTTCTATGCTACGTTTCGTTTGGCCGGTGTATTTTTCTTCACATTCGCTGCATGAAATTTCATAAATTCCCGATTTTTTTATGTCATCAGTTTTATCTTTGAGATTCAATGTATTTTGTAGTTTATTGGTGGAATTATAAACATAACATAAACATAAACGGTAGTTTCCATTATAAATTATAAATTAATGGCAGGTCAAAAGTTGATCACCAACTCAATGGATGGCTATATCACAGTTAATATTGCTACTTATTGTAAAGTTTGTGTAAAAATCACGGATAAATATCATTATTTCTATACATTTTGTAGGGATGTAAGATAAAAATTCGTCAATATTTTGTATTAAACTTTAGGTTTTCTTCGCTGCGTACCGACGAGATAAAGTTTGCACGGCTGGTTGAGTTGTTGAATTGCTCTGCCACTTTGTTTGTAAACTTGCACATTTGAGGCACTTGAGCTCTGATTTGTTTGTCCATGAGCTTATCTTTAATCTTGAGGTAGTCTGTGTGCCGTAAGATACGTACACTCTCTCCAATTGCTATGTCGTTACGTACATTGGTACAATTTGCGATCCCATTCACGATGTCGTACATGAATACAATAGATGCATTCACTCTTCTACGCTCTAACGATGTCATGTTCAACGCCTCAAGTCGTTTGTTGTAGTCGGTGATACTGTAGCCGTTGGGCGCTGTACGGTACTCTCTTCGGGCGAACTGGGTGAATTTCCTCAAAACGCTCTCGATTTTGTCGATATGTATGGCATAAATTGGCAGCCATACAACGTTGCAGTACTCAAGATGAGACTGAACCAGTGCGTAGTATAGTGTTTTGAGCGTTTGAACGTCGGTTATGTCGTAACAAAATCTTTTGATAAATCCCAAGGCTGCTGTAGCTTTCGAAGTGATCGCGTCAATGTGCTTGACAAAGCTGAGCTTCTGGTCAATGATGACGCCGAGATCTTTGTGGTCCAATACGCGCTTGAAGGTAAAATCACCGTATTTGTAATTTGTGTCGATGATGTCTTTCCTTTTTGTGGTGGTTGTAAGGACGGCACATTTGTCAAGGTTCATTTGCAAATTGTTTACGTCGCACCAAACCTTCAGTTTGTCGATGGCTCGCTGTAGCACTTCCGCATCGGTGCTCGCATTGATTATTTTGGCGATTTTTACATCATCGGCGAACAAGGAAATGAACACGTCGTCCATTTCGTCCACTATGTCATTGATGAACAACAAAAATAGTGTGGGTCCGAGATGACTTCCCTGTGGTACGCCAGATGATACATTGAATTCGTTCCACTCGCTGCTCCCGTACTTAACGAATTGAGTTCGATTTGACAGGTATGATTCGATCCAAGCAAGAAGATTGTCTGGCAGGTTGAACGATCTGAGTTTCATAATCAATCTCTTGTGGTTTACTCTGTCAAACGCTTTAATGAAGTCCGTGTAGAGAACGTCCACTTGCGTACCAAAATTTATGCCTCTCTGGGCATAGTAGATAAATTCGGTGAGATTAGATGCAGTAGATCTGGATTTCATAAAGCCGTGTTGCTTTTTGGTGATTTTGCCCTGTACCAGTGACAGAAGTTTGACATTCACCAAATGCTCAAAGAACTTCGCCACAGTTTGGAGCTTAGCAACGATAGTTTTCAATTTCCGATCTCGACCCCTTTTTGAAAATGGGAGATACACTCGAGCGCTTCCATTTGTCAGGGAAATGGCCAGTTGACAATGATTCGTTGAAAATCTCGGTGAGTGAAGCCTCCAAATGACTCGCACAGTTTCTTAGTATCAATGGATGCATACCATCGGGACCGTACCTTTCTTGGTATTCACGGCTTGTAGCTTTTCAAGCACAAAATTAATGTCGAGCTGGAAATTCTCAGTTTGCTGTGACTCATCGGTAGGCGATTGTTGAACGCCTTGAGTTGTTGGGTCATCGTAGTTGCTACTGAAGAAGTTTGCAAACAGGTTGGCCTGTTCTGTTTCGCTTGCCGTGCGCACATCACCAAATTGCATGACTTTTGGTTTGTTGTCGGTGCTCTTCTTTGAATTTACATATTGCCAAAATCTCGATGCGTCATGCTTGAGTGAGGATTTCATTTTGTCCACGTATGTGTTGTACAGTTCCGTGTTGAGTTTGTCAAATTCGCGAGACGCCAAAATGTATTTCCATTCGTAGTACGGTTTGAAGCCAGACCGTCTGTAGCGTTTCCATACCTTATTCTTCCTATTTTTTAGTGTTATTAGGAATTTGTTTTTCCATGGACATTTTTGTATCGACTTGACGATGTATGTAGGCACAAATTTGATGATTGCATCGTCTAAAGTCTTGTGCAGTATGTTCACCTTCTCGATGATTGTCCTTCCATGGAACAACTCGGTAAAATTGACATTTGCCAGATGTGCATTCATGCCCCTGAAGTTAGCCCGTTTGAAGTTGAATGCTTTTGTTGTAATATTGGCTTCCGTCGTATTGATTCCATGCCATTTAAATGTATTCATAACTCCGTTCGACAAATTTCAACTTTTTTTCTCGCACAAGAGAAATTCCGATGGCGTTTGTTAGAGGACCTCAAAACAAACACTTCTGCATCATTAGAATGACCGGAACCACGTCTAGATTTTTTTTTATCGACACATATAAGACAAATTTCA